>NC_134693.1:12008244-12308244 GCF_050947455.1 Rhinoderma darwinii | reverse complement strand
TTAATGTATATGGATACAGCGCATGTTTTGCGTGTTAGGATTGTTTTCACTGGGGTGGGGGTGGCATTGCACTGGGGCTGGAGGGGTTAAATTTTGGCATGCTGCCCCCCCCCCCTTTTTTTGTTCCTGCCAAGCAATTGTAAATATAGCTAAAACCTGTTTACATGGGCGATCCTGCAGGAGGGGCAGGGAGGGCACTGGGCAGGGAGGGCACTGGGCGAGGAGGAGTTTGGTTCTGTACAGATTGTGGGTATGGAACATATAACTGAGTCCTGTAACCCTTTCCTTCCTGGCTTGTGAATCATTTGGGTTAATTGGTTGTGAACTTCGTTGCATCTGCCTCTGGGAAAGCTGGGTAACAAACATGGCCGCATTTCACTCACCATGGGGGTTGTCATTCTGCTTTCCTTGAGCCCTGATGGGCAAATCTTCCTGATTATGCAACACTATGGTAATAGGGATGCTATTCTGGAGTCTGGGAAAGCTGGGTGACTATTGTAATGCAGTCCTATTGCTGGTCACTCAGCTTTTCCATAAGTTTATAGAACTGTGGAGCAACCAAATCTATACCCTGATAGAAGACTTCAACTATAGGAGCAGTTTGATGTCAAATGAAAAGTTCTGCAACCTTGTAATATATCTCGTGTATCGGTTTCCCTTTGTTCTGTTTGCTGTCAGTGAATGGGATTTTCTTGTTTACATCCAGAGCCCTATAGGCAGCTGAGAAACAGCATGCACTGTTACATTGTAACAAGCTATCAGAACAGAAGAGAGAGCTGTGGATGTAGTTTGCAGATTGTTTTGACTGGATACAACTGTAACAAACATTCAGATGTGAAGTGTCATTTTGTCTGGCTCCGATACAGATGCAACTAGAAAACCACTGGTTGCTGCGGCCGACCCACTGTTACTTTAAACCCAGTGCAAAAAGGGGAAGAGGACCAGCGCTTGTTTGTTTTTGGGGGTTGCAGCAGTCTCTATTAGAGTGTATGGAGAGTGGCGGAAACTAAGCTGTTGGTTCTCTTCGGTCTTCTGCTTCTAGTTTTGTGAGATTTCAGAATATTTTGCAATTCTCCTCCGCAAGCAACTGCTGGACTATTAGGCTGCATTCACACATGCAGTTTTTCATGCTTTTTGTTTTTTTTGTTTTTGTTAGACAGGAGTGAATAAGAGAAGAGATGGTTACATCTTTATACTTTTCTTCCTATAGGATCCACTCCTGGCTTTGTCTGCACCACTAACTGCGTGTGTGAACCCAGCCCTAGAGTTTCTGGATTGTTTTAGGCTGGGTTCGCAGAGTTTTTTTGGAGGCAAAAAATCTGCCTCAAAATTCCATTTAGAATTTTGAGGCCGTTTTTTGCCCGCGGCCATTGATGTCAATGGGAGGTCAGAGGCGTAAACGCCCGAAGATAGGGCATGTCCCCTTTTCCCGCGAGGTCTTAAAGGATTTATAGGCTGGATTCACACGAGTTTGTTCGGTCCGTAAAGGACGGAACGTATCTCGGCCGCAAGTCCCGGACAGAACACAGTGCAGGGAGCCGGGCTCCTAGCATCATAGTTATGTACGACGCTAGGAGTCCCTGCCTCTCCGTGGAACTACTGTCCCGTACTGTAATCATGATTACAGTAAGGGACAGTTGTCCTGCAGCGAGGCAGGGACTCCTAGCGTCGTACATAACTATGATGCTAGGAGCCCGGCTCCCTGCAGTGTGTTCGGTCCGAGACTTGCGGCTGAGATACGTTCCGTCCTTTACGGACTGAACATGCTCGTGTGAACCCAGCCTTAGACACACATAGGGTCACACCCCTTCTGTGATTAGACATTATTTAGAAATAGTTTTTTTTTTGTCTTTTTATTTTTTTTATTTTTTTTTCCTTAAGCAGCAAAGCTACAAATACTTATACTGGCCAAACCTTTGAGAATGAAGAGCGTATTGATCGGCATAGTCACTAATCCGCTTGTCCTTGTCCGCCTGGGCAGGTATTACAGGTGTTGCGGACGCTGAGGAGAGAAGATGTAGAAGGTAAGAAGCTCATAGCCCGGTCGTACCAGCTACAATGTAGAAGAAATCAAGACGTTGGCAATAAACATCCCTACGGTTCTATGTGAGGGAATTGTATTGTGTTTTATTAATAGAAATGCTACATCTTCCAGCAATCCCGTATTGGAACACGTCAGCATGTGTGACGTAGAAAAAAATCCTGTTGCTACAGGGAAAGTGTCAGCAAGCTGCTGTTGAGGGATCGGTCATTCTTGTATCATGTTTATTTAATACTGTGCCTGTTTGTATCTTTGCAAAAATATTCCTACATGTGCAGATTTTCTCACCTAATATTGTTGGTTTTATATCGCTGGTTGGACGGTGGACGGGGGGGGGGGGGGGGGGGGGTAATACTTTGGTACCCATATAGAATACCATTTGGAACTTCACAAGTGCTGGTTGCATTTCCATACAGATTGCTGACTTTTCATCTAGTCCTGTGCATAGGGAATTAGGCCGGGTTCCCACAGGTCAGATACGCTGCGTGAAAACTGCAGCATATCCGACCTGGACGTTTCGGATGGAATTTCTGCTATAGAAAGGAGCGCAGGGGGGGGGGGGGAGTTACCCTCTCTTCTGTGCGTAGTCCGGCCTCCTAAGATGTTGCAAGCCATGTGACCGCTGCAGCCTGTGATTGGTTGCAGTAGTCACATGAGATGATACGGCATCCCAGGAGACTGGACTGAAGGAAGAAGCAGGGAGTTCTGGGTAAGGCCTCATGCACACTTCCATCACCGTTTATACGGCCATTTTTCACGGATCAGTGTATCTGTGTGGTTTCCGTGTTAAACTTCATTTGAACTTGTCACATGTCCCAGGAAACACCCATAGTTGCTAGGGTAACGGATCCGTCAAATACGGATGGCACACGGAAGCCTTCCATGTGCCGTCCGTTTTTGTTTTTTTCCCGGACCGATGGACTTCTATGGGCCCCACGGTCACAGAATCACTGACAAAAGTAGGACAACCTCTACTTTTAGCGGAACAATGGATCCATGAAAATAACGGAAGTGTGCATGGGCCCATTGAAATGAATGGGTCCGGGTGCTATCAGTGAAAAAAAAACGGATGGCACCCTGAAGTTTTTCCACTGAAGTGGGCATGAGGCCTAAGTATATGTGTATGTTGTTTGTTTTTTTTCCCCCGCCTGGGCGTGAGATTTTTTTTAAATCTCATCCACTTTGCTGCTGTTGTAAATGCTTCGAAATTTCCGCACAGAACTCCGTTGCGGAAATTCTGCAGCGTTTACGCTATGTGGGATCCCGAGCTCAGGGTGGAGCTCGGTTTTGCCCATCCACAGACCTGCATGGAGCTTTCCTATGAGAAAAGAGAAGGGCTTTATTAACCGCAATAAAATTTCCCAGCAGGCCACAATCTTTGGCGCGATCCTGATCATTGAAGCCACTTCTCGCTCACTGCACAATTCCCACCTTATCACGGCGTGTATATATTAAGGTCTGGTTTAACCCAGAGTGTACTTAAAATCCGCCCTCGTCACCAATCGTATCCCCCCTCAACCCAAATGGGACAAATCCTCAGAGCAAACGCAGGTGGGTGAAGATTTGTGTAATTTTCAAGTAAATTTGAATTTATGAATAATTTATTATAACAGGAAGGTTTTCCAAGCCGTCTACATGGAAATTCTCACGAGGTCCAGTCCTTCTACGAAGCCTCAGTCCCTGGTTTTCTATCATCTCCTCACCAGCAGTAAGGAAAGTTGTTTTTTTTTGTAGGCCGCTTCTCATCCCTTTAATACTCATTGGAGGACCGCCAACCTTCTCGTACCCTGCCTTATAATTTAGTTCCACGAAGTCTCATGGGATTATGGTTGCTCCAAAAATAACCCTCTACTGTGACTGCAGTAAATAACTTTGGACGTGTTGGTCAATTTTTTTTACCGCTCCCACAGCGTAGCCCCCTTTACAAATCTGCCCAGTTATACGTTATTTTGCTATGTATTTGGTTTGCGTTTCAGGTCTCCAGGACCGCTGAATGAGCTCCCCTTCTTGGAGCTATAATGGCAACCATAATAATAGACACCCAGCTTTCCCAGAAACAGGGTAACGACTTTGCCTGAGGACAACTTAATCGCTCAAGAACTGAGTGTATTGTACATTTGACAAATGGAGAACCCCAAAATACAGATTCCTCCTTGTTGGCGTTTCATGTTGCTTAAAGTGAGTGTCCGCCCTCAAACACCATTTAATGTATTTTCTTTCTATTTATCTAAATAGGTCAAATTCTGTGCTGATTTCGTAAAACCACTTTATTCAGGCTGCCTGCAACCACCACTAGGGGGAGCTTATGGCATACATTGATTTCAACAGTTTTTTGTTTTTTTTGCAGGCAGAAAAAAAATCTACCCCAGGATTCCTGCAGGAATTTTGAGGCAGATTTTGAACTGCCTGCATGTATTTTTCCACGTTTTTTTCGTCCACGCCCATTGAAGCTACTGCAAGGACCTTGGACAAATAAATGCAGCAAAAAATGCTCAAAAATGATTCAATAGGAGGTCAAAAGTGAAAACTACGGCAAGAAAGGACATGCCGCTTAATCTTTCCGTAAGCGGGCAAAAGCCGGCCAAAAAAAAGTATTAAACACCTGTCTCCAATGGGAGGCGAATTTGGACGTGTTTCGGCACTGACTCCAACGCGGTTCAGAGCCAAAAAAAACTCTGTGTGATCAGGGCCTAAAGAGGTTATCTGGTTTCCAATTTTTTTTTTCTTCCTAATGCCTGAAATGACGTGAGTTAACCAAAGAAGCCGTAGTCTCCTATCCTTTCCCTGGCGATCCAGCACTTTACTCTCTGGCGGCACTCTTGGTGAATTTTCACATTCAGGCAGCATGTGACCGCTGCAGCCAATCAGAGGACTTAAAGGTGATGATTCATATGCAAGGCATAATTTCAGAAATATGGTTTGTCATCAATGAGCTCTTTGACTGAAGCAGTCACATGCTGTCTGAATGTAAACCATCATCATTTTCGAGAAAAATCTAGGAAAAAAAATTCAGAACCCGGATAACATCTTTTTAATAAGATCTCCCTAATGGTAGCTGCTGGCAGACAGAACTTAAGCATTTAAAGAGGAATTTTAGGACCCCCGACGATCAACAGAATGAAGGGTCACTGGAGTGCCATGGCTCTTTTTATTGTTTATGCAGGCACAGCGCCCTACAAACTAGTGTGGCTTTGCCTGGTACTGCAGCTCAGTACCCTTCCCTTGAATGCTTCTTTGCTACAGTACTTGGCACTGAGCCTGTGTAAACAATGAAGGGGCCGCAGATCTGCTGATTAGTCCTGATTTGAATACCCCTTTATGTACAATACTGCCCTCTAGTGGCACATTCTAACACCGCAGAGAAAATGGTTATTGTGTATAATAGATTGAAATATTCCCTTTTTTTTTTTTTTTTTGTTTTTAACAACTTTATCCGTACTGCTAATATAGGTGGACAGTTGTTTGAATGCTTTTCAAGCTTGTGGAAGCTGAACCTGGTGAAAGACGCTGTGACTGACAGGCTACCCTGGCTCAGTTATCACAGTGCTGATGCTGTCTAATGTAAAGGTACAGTACTGTGATAACTGAAGGATGGCAGCCATCTTAACTTCATGCTCCGAGAATCTACCAGAAGACTACACCTCTTCATCTTGTTTTGTGGTCAGATGAATTCTTATCTTTATATTTACATTCCTACTTAAAATATTGCAATAAAACCAGTAGAACACATTTGGGTTTGTATCAATCATTCATAATCTAAAAGCAAATTATTCTAAGGCTACACGTTCTTCACTAACACAGTGCAATACAACCTCACAGGAACAAACACATGGTTGTATTCACATAATAATATTAGAGTTGTAACAGACAGGTAGCCTTGTATAAATGAAACCAAGAACTATAGAAGAAGAAAAATCCTCAGCAAATCTGTCTGGTTTTGCCATCATTAACTGCTAGAATACTGCCCCCTATATACAAGAATATAACTACTATGATACTTGCTCTATATACAAGAATATAACTACTATAATACTGCTCCCTATATACAAGAATATAACTACTATGATACTTGCTCTATATACAAGAATATAACTACTATAATACTGCCCCCTATATACAAGAATATAACTACTATGATACTTGCTCTATATACAAGAATATAACTACTATAATACTGCCCCTATATACAAGAATATAACTACTATAATACTGCCCCCTATATACAAGAATATAACTACTATAATACTGCCTCCTATATACAAGAATATAACTGCTATAATACTGCTCCCTATATACAAGAATATAACTACTATAATACTGCCCCTATATACAAGAATATAACTACTATAATACTGCCTCCTATATACAAGAATATAACTACTATAATACTGCCCCCTATATACAAGAATATAACTACTATAATACTGCCGCCTATATACAAGAATATAACTACTATAATACTTACTGCCCCCTATGTACAAGAATATAACTACTATAATACTGCCCCCTATATACAAGAATATAACTACTATAATACTGCCCCCTATATACAAGAATATAACTACTATAATACTGCTCTTATATACAAGAATATAACTACTATAATACTGCTCCTATATACAAGAATATAACTACTATAATACTGCCCCCTATATACAAGAATATAACTACTATAATACTGCCCCTATATACAAGAATATAACTACTATAATACTGCCCCTATATACAAGAATATAACTACTATAATACTGCCCCTATATACAGGAATATAACTACTATAATACTGCCCCTATATACAAGAATATAACTACTATAATACTGCCCCCTATATACAAGAATATAACTACTATGATACTTGCTCTATATACAAGAATATAACTACTATAATACTGCCCCTATATACAAGAATATAACTACTATAATACTGCTCCTATATACAAGAATATAACTACTATAATACTGCCTCCTATATACAAGAATATAACTACTATAATACTGCCCCTATATACAAGAATATAACTACTATAATACTGCCCCCTATATACAAGAATATAACTACTATAATACTGCCCCCTATATACAAGAATATAACTACTATAATACTGCTCCCCTATATACAAGAATATAACTACTATAATACTGCTCCCTATATACAAGAATATAACTACTATAATACTGCCCCTATATACAAGAATATAACTACTATAATACTGCCCCCTAAAACCTCTGAAAATACGGGGGCTGAACGCCTCTAAACAATTGCCCATCAATTTCAATGCGAAAAACGGTGTTTCGTTCCCAAGGGGTGTTTTTTTTACGTGGCAGTTTCTGGAGCGCTTTTTCATTGTCTCAATAGAAAAACGGCTCCAAAAAACGACTGTAAAAACGCTTGATGCATAAAAAACGGCTGAAGATCAGCGGCTGTTTTCCCTTGAAAACAGCTCCCATATTTTTCAGCCTTTTTTTTTGCTTGTGAACATAGGCTAGATTCGCACGGACATTGCGCCATCTCGGACGTGAAAAACTGCCTTTTTTCACGTCCGAGGTGCTTTTCGGGACTCTATATCACGCATTCTCCCCCCCCCCCCCCCCCCATATACTAGAGTCTATGGAGGGGTGCTTGAAAAAAAAAGGACATGTCCTATTTTCTCACGGACCCTTCACACTGTCCGTTGAAACAACGGCCGTGTGCGCAGCCACGTTGAATTATATAGTTCAGTGTGAATAAGGCCTAAGACAAACAGAGGCTGCAATGTGCTGATCCTTCATCGTTCCTCTTCCAGTCTGCAGAGCTCATTCTCTTGGCAGGAGCTTTATTCCTGCGTGACAGGACATGGGTGATGTTGGGGGATAAGGTTATTATGGGCTGATTTGTAACTTGAACACTTTCTAAAACCAGATGGGTGACAATTCTGCAGAGTTAATCATCACGAAGATCAGGAAAGTCAGCGCTGCGTTACTGGAAGTGAGGGATAATATGGTGTTGTCTGGTAAAGCCTGTGCAGTAGTAGATTCCCTTTTCTAGCTTAGGCCTTGTTCACATCTGCGTCTGGCGTCCGTTCATGGGTTCCGTTACACCTTTTCGTCATGGGGGACGCATGAACGGAAAGCCAAACGGAAACCATAGCTTCCGTTTGCATTACCATTGATTGTGGTACGATATTGTTTCCGCAAAAAAACGGAAGCCTTATGGAACAGAGACAAATGGGCCAAGGCTATCTCTGACTCGAAGTCTAGAGACCGGCTGCTCTTCCATAGGAAAAGGCGCAATGTTCCAAATTTGGATCAGCCAACCCTCGTACTGCAGTAAGTGCAGCAATCAAATTAAAGATATCCAAAGATATAGCCCAATTCTTCTAGAGGATGAAGAATTGGATGATCTATTAAAACATGGTTGCAGAATAGTTTCTAGAAGAGCTTCCACACTTGGCAACATATTGTCCCCATCTCGGTTTTCATCCAACAGAGCTAATGTCATGTGGTTACAGCATAATGTTTTTTAGATGTGGTTCGTACCCATGCAAAGTCTACATTTGCTTGACCTAATAAAAGGTTTCATGATTCCAGTAACAGTAGAAATTTCCCGATTTAAAACCTATAGTAGTTGTAAGGGTATGTTCACACACACTAATTACGGACGTAATTCGGGCGTTTTTGCCCCGAATTACGTCCGAAAAATGCGGCTTGAAAGCATTGACAAACATCTGCCCATTGAAAGCAATGGGCTGACGTTTGTCTGTTCACACGAGCCCTATATTTCCCTGTCACTTTGGGCGTAATTGGAGCCGTTATTCATTGACGCCAATTACGTCCGTAATGGACGCGGCGTTCAAGCGCCTGCACATGCCGTTACGGCTGAAATTACGGGGATGTTTTCTCCTGAAAACATCCCCGTAATTTCAGCCGTTACGGACGCTGCCGTGTGAACATACCCTAATAGTGAGGACGTAGTTTACGTTATCGAATGTACAGAATGCCGTCATATATGTCAGCTGCAGGACCAGAAAATGTAAGGCTATGTTCACACGCAGTAGCAAAATACGTCTGAAATGACAGAGCTGTTTTTCAGACGTTTTTGTAACTACTCACGTTTTTCGTGGCGGATTTTACGGACGTTATTGGAGCTGTTTTTCAATAGTCTATGAAAAACTGCTCCAAAAACATCCCAAGAAGTGACATGCACTTCTTTGACGCGACGCGTAAAATTACCTCGTGGGAACAGAACATTGTAAAACCAATTGAAAGCAATGGGCAGATGTTTGTAGGCGTAATGGAGCCGTTTTTTCAGGCGTAAAACGCCCGAATTACGTCTGAAAACACTGCGTGTGAGCACACCCTTAGACCAGAATACTTGAACATCTGTTACATCAGAAACCCTGCAATTCTCGCTATTTCGAATGCAGCACGACATTTCATTCCATGTCCTAACAGATCGATTAAGCCATTTAGCACATATGCCGGAGAGCAAGTAAAACGCCCAGCGAGAGGTGGCAGCCGTAAACACGTCCTTCTAGACAGACGCCTTTTGGATCTACTATCTGAAAACCAGATTTCCAATGGGCTTAAATCTTGAAAAAAGAACTTCTATGTTTCACTACTGAATTGGTTCCCAAGTAAACATAAGCCCAGTACAAGGCTACAACCCTGGCTCTGGACCAGCACCATTATGACATTACATTTACATCTTGAGCTCTGTGTCCCTTAGGGTATGTTCACACGGCAGCATCCGAAACGGCTGAAATTACGGGGATGTTTTCAGGAGGAAACATCCCCGTAATTTCAGCCGTAACGGCATGTGCAGGCGCTTGAACGCCGCGTCCATTACGGACGTAATTGGCGCTGCTTTTCATTGGAGTCAATGAATAATGGCTCCAATTACGCCCCAAGAAGTGACAGGTCACTTCTTTGACGCAGGCGTCTATTTACGCGCCATCATTTGACAGCGGCGCGTAAATATACGCCTCGTGTGAACAGACAAACGTCAGCCCATTGCATTCAATGGGCAGATGTTTGTCAACGCTATTGAGGCGCATTTTTCGGACGTAATTCGGGGCAAAAACGCCCGAATTACGTCCGTAATTAGTGTGTGTGTGAACATACCCTTAAGTTGATCATTTCTTTCCTCTCCAATATATCGATACACATCTATGTTGTTTATGATGATCTTTCATAACCCTGTAGCCGCCCAGAGATCACGCAGCATCATCACCTTGTTAATATTCAATCAAAGGTTTGTTTCGGTAGATAATACCGGACGCAAAAATTGCTCTAATAAATACAGTTTATTATCAATATAACTTATTTGGTCAAACAAACAAAAAATTTGTTTACCAGATATATTGTATATTTTTGTTTGACATTTGTATCATTGTGACCAATTGTCTTTCTCTTATTCTTTTGTTTTTATCTTACGCTTCTATATCTTCGCTCACTGCAAGGATCTTTGTTTTAACCGTTATCACCGAACGTCCTTTTGCATTTATATCCGCTCTATTGTATAAATAACATAAATATAGTGAATGTAATTCAATTCTTCCTGCTGGAACAAATGCATTTTTGGCAACATTTAGGGTATGTTCACACGCAGAGTGAAATCAATGGGCAGATGATTGGAGGCATTCTGCTTCCAATTTTTCGGCTGTTTTTCAGGCGTTTACGGCCCGAAAAATAGCCGAATATAGGCCGTGTGAACATACCCTTACTTATTTGGGACGTAGGTTGCATTAGCCAGATGCGCCGTCTAGTTCCTGCAAACTCGGGTGGGAGCTCCAGCTTGTCAGCGCATCTTTTGCACAGGAGATGTCGGACTTCCTTGTGTTTGTTACATTGATTGGACACGGAGTGAAACGGGAAAAATTTCAATGGAGAACTGACCAGATATAAATGCAGGTTGTTTTGTTTGCAGCTTTCATAATGGGCCATAAATAAGGACAGGTGATCTGTAAGAAACGCGTAAGCTTATTGCTGAAGCAACCAACCCCCATACGTATTGATTTTATTATCTGAAATAAAGTTGGAATACCATTTCCTTTTAAACATACCCACGCTGGATTGCATCCTTTCTACTTGTACAGAAATTCACACCAAGAAAAAAAATATTTCGTTGTCATGCACCGCCCCTTCAGGTCCTGTACTAGGCATAACGCATCAAGTTTGCCCGGAGTGTTTCTTTAAGACCTCGTTCACATCAGCGTTAGGTTCTGTTAGACCTTTCAGTCAGGGGAACCAGCGTTATACCGTGTGCCGCCATGAGGATCCATGCGCAGTCTAAACCTGGACATGCAAACTGGTGAGCTGGAGAATTCCTCCATTATTTGTGAATTTCTGTATCATGTTTTGTCAATCACCACGGTATATCGGCTCTTCCGCCTTTTTTTTTTTTTTTAACGTGTGTTTTGTGCAACTTTAATGTATTTGTATTAAAATGTTTTATTTTTTGAGATACAGCTGCTTTGTATCCTGTATACAGAGCAGCTGTATCATGCGCTAAAACCTGTATGCGTCAGGCCTCTGGCATGGCCTAGCAGATGCCTGTCTGTTGTAAATGGACAGGTAGTAAGTAATACACTGCAATACAGACGTATTGCAGTGTATTATAAAAGCGATCGGACGATCGCATAGTGAAGTCCCCTAGTGGGACTAGTAAAAAGTTGAACAGGTTCCCGACCGCTGGCTGTGTTTTTACGGCGGCACTTCAGAGTGTGTGTGTGCACACAGCCCTGTGCCCTGGCTGTTGCTAACAGCCCTGGGAAGAGTGTCAGGGGCCAATCTTTTGGTCCCTGAACATGTGATCGCTGTGACAACCAATCACAGCGATCACATGCATTTCAATGCAAAATATAGTGTGCACGTAAACCCATGCACACAGCCCTGTGCCCACGCTGTTACTAACATCTCTGGGCAGAGTATCAGGGACCAATCTGATGGTCCCTGAACATGTGATCGCTGTGAGAACCTATCACAGCGATCACATTTTGTTTTTATTTTGACCTTTCTGGCAGTAAATCTCCTCCCTCTTTTCTTCTCCTCACGCATTGTTTCAGTGTGAGGGTATGTGCACACGTAGTGACCAAAAACGTTTGAAAATACAGAGCTGTTTTCAAGGGAAAACAGCCCCTGATTTTCAGACGTTTTTTGAGCAACTCGCGTTTTTCGCGGCGTTTTTTACGTCCGTTTTTGGAGCTGTTTTCATTGGAGTCTATGAGAAAACAGCTCCAAAAACGTCCAAAGAAGTGTCCTGCACTTCTTTTTACGAGGCGTAATTTTACGTATTGTATTGTGGGAACAATACAGCGTTATACCCATAGAAAGTAATGGGCAGATGTTTGACAACGTATTTGAGACGTATTTTCAGACGTAAAACGAGGCAAAAAACGCCTCGTATACGTCTGAAAATAGGTCGTGTGAACCCAGCCTTAGGAGAAGAGACTCTAGAGACTTGCTGGCAGAATAATACTGTGAAAAAAAAAAAATAGTGTTACACTATAAAACATTATCTGTATAGATAGATTTCTATCCTATCTATCTATCTTTTATTATATTAGAATAGGCAGTTAGAGAATATATAATTACACACACACAATATATATGTTTATTAAAAAAAAAAAAATTGTTGTGTTCGTGATGTTATGGCGAGGACGTTTCTTTTAGTGCTGAGGAGGCATACGCCATGCTGTGGTCAGAGTCTGAGACCGCATCAGAGATGGCGTCCGAGTTGGAACCTACAGTGAAGGAAATAAGTATTTGATCCCTTGCTGATTTTGTAAGTTTGCCCACTGTCAAAGTCATGAACAGTCTAGAATTTTTAGGCTAGGTTAATTTTACCAGTGAGAGATAGATTATATATAAAAAAAAAACAGAAAATCACATTGTCAAAATTATATATATTTATTTGCATTGTGCACAGAGAAATAAGTATTTGATCCCTTTGGCAAACAAGACTTAATACTTGGTGGCAAAACCCTTGTTGGCAAGCACAGCAGTCAGATGTTTTTTGTAGTTGATGAGGTTTGCACACATGTTAGATGGCATTTTGGCCCACTCCTCTTTGCAGATCATCTGTAAATCATTAAGATTTCGAGGCTGTCGCTTGGCAACTCGGATCTTCAGCTCCCTCCATAAGTTTTCGATGGGATTAAGGTCTGGAGACTGGCTAGGCCACTCCATGACCTTAATGTGCTTCTTTTTGAGCCACTCCTTTGTTGCCTTGGCTGTATGTTTCGGGTCATTGTCGTGCTGGAAGACCCAGCCACGAGCCATTTTTAATGTCCTGGTGGAGGGAAGGAGGTTGTCACTCAGGATTTGACGGTACATGGCTCCATCCATTCTCCCATTGATGCGGTGAAGTAGTCCTGTGCCCTTAGCAGAGAAACACCCCCAAAACATAATGTTTCCACCTCCATGCTTGACAGTGGGGATGGTGTTCTTTGGGTCATAGGCAGCATTTCTCTTCCTCCAAACACGGCGAGTTGAGTTAATGCCAAAGAGCTCAATTTTAGTCTCATCTGACCACAGCACCTTCTCCCAATCACTCTCAGAATCATCCAGATGTTCATTTGCAAACTTCAGACGGGCCTGTACATGTGCCTTCTTGAGCAGGGGGACCTTGCGGGCACTGCAGGATTTTAATCCATTACGGCGTAATGTGTTACCAATGGTTTTCTTGGTGACTGTGGTCCCAGCTGCCTTGAGATCATTAACAAGTTCCCCCCGTGTAGTTTTCGGCTGAGCTCTCACCTTCCTCAGGATCAAGGATACCCCACGAGGTGAGATTTTGCATGGAGCCCCAGATCGATGTCGATTGACAGTCATTTTGTATGTCTTCCATTTTCTTACTATTGCACCAACAGTTGTCTCCTTCTCACCCAGCGTCTTACTTATGGTTTTGTAGCCCATTCCAGCCTTGTGCAGGTCTATGATCTTGTCCCTGACATCCTTAGAAAGCTCTTTGGTCTTGCCCATGTTGTAGAGGTTAGAGTCAGACTGATTCATTGAGTCTGTGGACAGGAGTCTTTTATACAGGTGACCATGTAAGAGCTGTCTATAATGCAGGCACCAAGGTGATTTGGAGCGTGTAACTGGTCTGGAGGAGGCTGAACTCTTAATGGTTGGTAGGGGGTCACATACTTATTTCTCTGTTCACAATGCAAATAAATATATATAATGTTGACTATGTGATTTTCTTTTTTTTTTAATATAATTTATCTCTCACTGGTAAAATTAACCTAGCCTATAAATTCTAGACTGTTCATGTCTTTGACAGTGGGCAAACTTACAAAATCAGCAAGTGATCAAATACTTATTTCCTTCACTGTATTTTAGGTATTTCAGGTTCCTTTTTCAGGGGACGTTGTCCCTGATGCAGTTGAAACCGCAGAACATGGAAGCGCAGGGCCTAGTAGCGCTGTAGCACGGGACAGCCTGGTCCCTCCAGTTCAGGCTCATCTTTTGGGCCTAGAATCCACGGATTTACTGCCACTCCTGGCATAACCGTGGACAATACAAAGTTTATCCAAATGGATTACTTCCATTTATTTATTAGTGACGACATCCTAAATATCATTGTCCACGAAACTAATTTATATGATGCTCAATATATAAGGCAGAAACCTTCATCCACCCATGCCAGAGATTGGACGCCCACCAATTTGCAGGAATTAAAAACATTTTTTGGGGCTCACCCTAAATACGGGTATTGTCAAAAAGCCCTCCATTAGGTCTTACTGGTCAACAAGACCCGCCCAAGCCACCCCAGTATATTCTGCAGTAATGCCCAGGTCTCGTTATGAGACAATAATGAGGTTCCTCCACTTCAATGACAACGCACAGGCCCCCCCCCCCCCCCCCAAGTACCGATGAAAACTGTGATCGGTTGTTCAAAATAAGACCACTGATAAATTCCCTCAATAATTTAATTTATTCCTGCAACTCTACACCCCTGAGCAGAATGTAAGCGTGGACGAATCCCTCCTCAACTTCCATGGCAGACTTAGCTTTCGCCAATATCTACCTTCCAAAAGGGCAAGATATGGCGTTAAGCTTTACAAATTGTGTGAAAGCGGGTCAGGATATACCACCGCCTTCAGGATTTATGAAGGGCGGGACCGCACAATAAATGTTCCTGGATGCCCCCCTGATCTTTCCACCAGCAGTAAGATTGTGTGGGAGATAATGCAGCCTCTGCTTCACAAAGGGTACCACCTGTACTGTGATAATTTTTATTCCAGTGTGCCCCTGTTTAGGCATTTGCATGCTGCAAGGACTGGGGCATGTGGTACCATGCGCAAAAACAGAATTGGTTTTCCGCTGCAATTAGTGGGGAAGCGCATGGTAAAGGGGGACTCCTGTGCTTATGCATCTGAGGAATTGCTGGCGGTCAAGTTCAGGGATCGCAAAGATGTGTATGTGCGAAGCACGATTCATACCGCAGGAACAGTGGCAGTGAGGGAAAGAGGGGCAACATCGGACAAGCACAAACCAGTGAGCGTGTCCGAATAGAACAAGTACATGGGGGGGGGGGTGGATTTAAGCGACCAGGTTTTACAGCCCTAGTTAGTAAAGCGAAAAATAAAAACCTGGTACAATAAAGTGGCCATTTATCTGTTACAGGTGGCCATCCACAACTCATTTGTGCTCTACAAAAAAAAAGGCTGAGACACATACCTGGATTTCCAGGAGAAAATTATTGAAGGCCTCATATTTGATGTTCATGACACCAGAGAATGCCCCCAGTCTGAGGATGTCACGCGACTGACTGAAAGACATTTCATCACTTGGATTCCCCCAACAGCAACCAGAAGCAACCCTCAGAAAAAGTGCCGCGTCTGCAGAAAAGACGGGCACCGCAAAGATTCCCGATATTTCTGTCCCTCGCAACCAGGCCTGTGCATTGAGCCATGTTTTTAAAAAAAATACCACACTGTTCTGCATTATCAGATTTTCGTTAATTAGTTGATAATATATTTGTCCTACATTACATTTTTATTTTTCCCCCGTTTTTTTTTTTTTTTTACTCCAAGGGTGGGGGGTGGATGTCATGTTTGCATATTTTCTAAAGTTCATCTGCTGGAGAGCTCCACTTGCATAAGCCTGCAATTTCTTATTTTAGGAAACCCCAAAAAATGAATTCCCATTATACCCTTAGATGAATATTTTGGGATTTCTGCTTCAAGAGCAGATATTTTGGAAGTGTTATAGAAACTCTGAGTTTTGTAAAACCAGCTTTGAAAAAAGGTGATTTGTGAAATAAGCTTCTTCTATCGTCCGCCCTCCTACATCTCTATGTGATAAGGCCCACATATTTGGTATCCCCATGCTCAGGAGAAGTGGAAGAATGTGAAAGGAGATGAATTTTGTCCATGGTCTATACTGTGTGTGAAAAATGCTGGTATAAACTGACGCAATTGCTAAATTCTTGCATTATTTTTTTTCCCCCAATTTTGCCCACTTTAGAGAAAAAAATAAAAATGATCTATACTGACCAAAGCCCTATCTGGCCTTTAAAAAGAGTGTAAAATTCAAAGATTAACTTTATTCACCTGCAGAGTTATAGTCCTCTAAAGAATCACGTAGCAAAATTGTGAAATTTGCTCTGGTCGTTTAGCTGTAAAACAGCCTGGTCCTTAACCGGTTAATAAAGTTCTTAACAAATAAGTGGAAAAAAAACGAAAAACCCAATTTTTCCCCTTACAAAATGCTTTACTATGAAAAAAAGTTACACATCTTTGGTATCGCCGCGTCCGTAACGACCCCAACTATAAAGCTACTATGTTGTTTAAGCCACTCGGCGAAAAATAATGGCAGAATTGCTGTTTTCTGTTCATCCTGCCTTCAAAAAAATGTGATAAAAAGTAATCAAAAATTCTAAAATGGTACCAATAGAAACTACAAGTCATCCAGCAAAAACAAAAGCCTACATACAGCTGCATCGGTGTAAAAATAAAAAAGTTATGGCTCTTCAAATATGGAGGCACAAAAACATGTCGTTTTTACTGTGTAAAAGTAGTGAAACATTAAAACTATATACATTTGGTATCGTCGCAATCGTAGCGTCCCGCTGAATAAAGTTGTTATTTATACCACACGGTAAATTAAAGATGCAAAAAAAGTGGTGAAATTGCTGTGGTTTTTTCATTTACGCCCCAAAAAAAGTTAATAAAAGTTCATCAATAAATTATATGTACCCCAAAATGGTGCTATTAAGAAAAAAATACAACTTGTCCCGCAAAAAACAAGTCCTTATACAGCTATTTCAACATAAAAAAAAAAAAGGTAAAGCTCTTGGAACGCGACAACGGAAAAATCTAAAAAATTGTTTGGTCATCAAGGTTTAAAATTGGCCAGCCACTAAGGGGTTAACATATGTCAAAGGTAACTCGGATAATCTTCTTTAGGGTTTGTTACTGGTTCTAACAATTGCGACTTTCCCTATGAAGATTTGTTGGTCTAAATGTGTCAAATTGGCAGAAGAGATTAGAAGCTTCCTACATCAGCCAGCAGGTGGCGCCGGTTTGCATCCGCTTTATAAAAGATACGTTGGCTAAATAAATGGAAACAAATTCTAGTGTAATTCTCATTTATAGACGTAGTTTGTTTCAGTAGCGTCTGGGCTTTCTAGGATTTAGAATTTATGTGCAGACACTCTCAGGAGAAGAAATACAGATCGCCAGTTCTTTTTACCAGGTAATAATGTATGTATTACTGATAAGTATTTGTGGATGGATGAAGCTGCGTGGAGAGAGACGAGCTTGTGTCTGGCATAATTAAAACCTATTTCTAGGGAATTGGTTACATTTCCGTGTAGTACATTGAAGTATACTGTAAAAATAACTATATATACATATTCAAAAAGGATGGTGGAAAATTATAGCTTTGGTATTCATGACCGAGAGAACATAACACAAATTAATTAACATGAAGACACACTACCTATCCAAGATATATATATATATATCTATCTATTTATTTTTTTTATTTTAAACTTTTTATTGAATTTTCCAAAGAAAGAAGGAACAAATGCGTAACCCAGCGTTTGGCAGTGCAGTAAAACAGTCATAGACGGCAATACAATGTCTTACAAACTATACAGTGTGACAAGAGACGAAACAATGACCAAAGTTCCCTATTCGCTTTAACAAAACCCCCTGCCCTATGACATCCAGAAAATGCAATAGCATGGTTTTATTATAACTATTAGGCTGGGTTCACACGACCTATTTTCAGACGTAAACGAGGCGTATTATGCCTCGTTTTACGTCTGAAAATAGGGCTACAATACGTCGGCAAACATCTGCCCATTCATTTGAATGGGTTTGCCGACGTATTGTGCAGACGACCAGTAATTTACGCGTCGTCGTTTGACAGCTGTCAAACGACGACGCGTAAAATGACTGCCTCGGCAAAGAAGTGCAGGGCACTTATATACATTATATGCAGGACACTTATATACATTATATGCAGGACACTTATATACATTATATGCGGGACACTTATATACATTATATGCGGGACACTTATATACATTATATGCGGGACACTTATATACATTATATGCGGGACACTTATATACATTATATGCGGGACACTTATATACATTATATGCGGGACACTTCTATACATTATATGCGGGACACTTATATACATTATATGCGGGACACTTCTATACATTATATGCGGGACACTTCTATACATTATATGCGGGACACTTATATACATTATATGCGGGACACTTCTATACATTATATGCGGGACACTTCTATACATTATATGCGGGACACTTCTATACATTATATGCGGGACACTTGTATACATTATATGCGGGACACTTGTATACATTATATGCGGGACACTTCTATACATTATATGCGGGACACTTGTATACATTATATGCGGGACACTTGTATACATTATATGCGGGACACTTGTATACATTATATGCGGGACACTTATATACATTATATGCGGGACACTTCTATACATTATATGCGGGACACTTATATACATTATATGCGGGACACTTATATACATTATATGCGGGACACTTATATACATTATATGCGGGACACTTCTATACATTATATGCGGGACACTTCTATACATTATATGCGGGACACTTCTATACATTATATGCGGGACACTTCTATACATTATATGCGGGACACTTCTATACATTATATGCGGGACACTTCTATACATTATATGCGGGACACTTCTATACATTATATGCGGGACACTTGTATACATTATATGCGGGACACTTCTATACATTATATGCGGGACACTTGTATACATTATATGCGGGACACTTGTATACATTATATGCGGGACACTTGTATACATTATATGCGGGACACTTCTATACATTATATGCGGGACACTTGTATACATTATATGCGGGGCACTTCTATACATTATATGCGGGACACTTTCAGACGTAATTTGAGCCGTTCTTCATTGAACTCCATGAAGAGCAGCTCAAAATTTACGGCTGTCAGAGAAGCCTCGCAAAATGCGAGGAGGAGCATTTACGTCTGAAACGAGGCAGCTGTTTTCTCCTTACTAAAAAAAAGTCTGTAAATACAGCGCTGTTCTAAAGGGAAAACAGCTCCTGATTTTAAGAATTTGCTTAAAAAAAACATAACTCGTGTTTTTCTTGGCCATTTTTGGAGCTGTTTTTCTATAAAATTAAAAACTGCTCCAAAAATGTCTCAAGAAATGACTTTTTTTTAAAAAAACGGCCGATTTAAAAATACGCCCCGTCAGAACAGAACGCCGTATTTCCCATTTGAAATCAATGGGCAAATGTTTTTGGAGGCGTTCCGCTTGACTTTTTGGCCGTTTACGGGCCGAAAAAAATAAGCCGTGTGAACATACCCTTAGTGAATAAAAGCTAAATGGAGTCAGAATCACCACAAAAAATACCTCCATCCTCCGTACAGTGTGCATTAACCCTTCAGAACTCCCAGCGTACCTGCCAAATGCCAAGACGTGTAATAAAAAGGAGTCATCGGTTCCTTAACCTCATTTGGTTGTTAACGCTTCCATATGGAAGTTTTCAATTTTTTGAAAAACTTCACGTTCCATTTCCAACCTGTCCATACGTATGCGTTTTTTCATCTGAGATATAGTCTCAGTTAAAGTCGGTAACTGTGGCTTAAGCCAATGGGCCAATATGGACCGTTTAGCTACTAATACCTATCCAAGATTTATCTATACACTACAAATGTTCAAAGTGATTTCCATTGGTGACACGGCAGATGTCTAGGCGGTGGTCCAGTTCCGTCCAGACGCGTGCAGCATATCCTCTGATCTGTTCCAGTGATGCGTTGTCTCTGGTCGTTCAGATCCTTTGACTGGCGGGCGGCACATATACTGAGTCCTTGATGTAGCCCCACATAAACAAGTCGCAGTGTGTTGGATCTGGCAATCGTGGAGGCCAGCGCAACATTGGTGAATAGTTGTTCCTGGTGCAGCGGATCCAACGTTCCGGTAGAGTTTCATTCAGGTATCGGCGAACATCCAAATGGAATGTGGAGGTGCACCATCCTGCGATAGACTACGTTTGGCAAATCTTCCTCTATCTGTGGCATAAGCCATTCCTTGAACATGTCCTGGTGGAGTGGCCAGTGACCGTATCCTCGGCAAAAAAGAAGGGACCATAGGATTTGCGTCTGCTCATTGCAGAGAACATGTTTACTTTGGGTGAGTCCCTCATTGGCTTGATAAGGGCACATGGTTTTTCTGAGCCCCAAATTCTAACATTGTGGTGATTGACCTTCCCACTGAGGTGTAAGGTCGCCTCGTCGTTGAACACCCGCCTTCCAGCGAATTCGCCCTCTTCCAATCCGCCCTGCAAGTCCATGCAAAAGTCACGGTGTTTCGGTTTGTCATCGGGTTTCATCTCCTGAAGAAGATGTAACCTGTATGGCTTACAATGCAGATGGTTTTTGTAAGATACTCCATACCGTGGTTTGTGGGACCTGTTGTTCCAGACTACGCAGCCTGGTCGACTTTCTAGGGCTATGCTCGTACACGACTCGTATCCAGTTCACTGACTTTTCCCAAGTCTTTGGGCAGCCCGGATTTTCCCATGACCTAAACTGCCATTGGTTTTGAATTGCTTCACCCAACGCAAAATGCAGTTTCTATGAGGAGCACATTTACCAAATTTATAATGAACGTTTCGCTGTACTGGCACAACAAACCCGTTCTTGCAAATTCTAACACGCAAAAAAAACTTTCTTGTTTCGATGTTGCCATCTTATGTCGCGCTATGTACGCACATTTCAATTTTGCCTAAATTAAAGCTGTGGTTGGTATGGGTAACTAAGTCAGTTTTGTTGTGATTTTCAGCCGCTGGCCATTTACCACGGATGTCACTTTAGCTGCACGCCTTTACTGCGCCGTCCTGTTTGAATCAACAGAGAGCGAGATGTATCCGTGAGAATTTGGGCTTTCATGTGGACATTCCTGCCTCCGTATATTATTGCCTTCTCCTTGTGGACTATTTTCTAAGACATAATTATGGGAAAATCTGAGTATATGCGTAAAATAGCCGTCGGATGACCTCCCCATAGGGGTATGGCTTTACCATTACGGTAAAATTGTGGGTTATCGCCACATCTGTGTTGCCCATGAAGGTACAAGGCACTCTTCAATAAACCAGACCAAACCACCTAAAACAGAATTTAATCAAAGACAATACAATAGTAAAAATTTAATTTAAATATGACTGTACCATCGTATCTCCCAAGCAATACGGGCGGGGGGGGGGGTCACATGACAATCGCGAGAATTCAGACATGGTTGGATTTCTTTTGCCAATTTGCCTGCCTGATTTTCCAAAGTGAAGAACCCTTTTACGTTGCTATAAATCACATCAGACGGGCAGTGGAGGGAGGACCAGGGAGAAGTCGGTGTACGCTTGAATGTTCTTGTATTGCCGCTGAATGTGACTCTGGGTAAAGAGCGGTGCTCCTAGTGATGAGTACAATCAATGGTGCGTCTAAAGTATCACCGCCCATCCACAGTGAGAACGGACAGAGGGATCATACACGCTGCAGGGATGATTTGGGTAACTCAGACATTGTAATTCTTAAAGGGGTTTTACGAGAGTTTATTGACCATATAAAAAATATAAGGTCTACTCCACACTCACGTAATTTGCCTGAAGTGCCCCCGTTCTTGGGTCTTCCTGTGCGTCGTGGCCTGTGGCGTCACGTGTTCTTCTGTTTCTAGTGGCGTGACGTAGACCGATCACGTGGGCTAGGAGCCAATAGTCCCAGCCGAGTATACGGCACATCACTAGTGACGTTTCGGTGGCGTGTATTTTCACAGTGGGAAGCCTGTGTGTGTTGTCCCCACTACTTTTGTAATAGAGATTTATCAGCGCGTTCTGGGAAATGAGGTCTCGGCAGGAACCTGAGTAAAGAAATACACCCCGCAAGTCATGTCCACAAACGGCGCGCATCGGGAAAGCAAGTAGCATTAACTACCGGCTTTTTATTTTTTTGGGGATATTGTCATCATGTCGACTACAGTTGGGGAACTAATTTTTGTGTTTTTATAGGGGGTTTTAGGAAAACCTCTTTAATTCTGTGATTTGCTATGTATGCTTTTAAGGCAGTTTACAAAAATAAGGCATGGGGTCCTTGGTAGGGACTTTTGGTCTGGACAGTCACTCAAACTTAAAGGCTATGGACACCTCTTTGAAATAGTTTTCTTTGTTTGTTTTAAATAATAATGTGTATCCATGTGTTTTGGTGAAACTTCTTAAATACTTTTTTTTATTAAAAATAATTTTTTCTTTTTGAGATACAGCTGCTTTGTATCCAGAGCGGTGGTTTCACTGAAACCTGAATCCGTCAGGTCAGCGGGACTGACTGGTTCAGTGACGGCAGGTCCTGTGTGTCTCTGACCGTTCATAACTTAGCGGGTCCGATCAAGCTGTTATCGATCACATCGGAGACTGAACCCGTCAGTCCCTCGGCTTTGAATCCGTCAGGTCAGTGGGACTGACTGATGCAGGATTCATCATTAGATACAGCTGCTCTGTGTACAGGATACAAAGCAGCTGTATCTCAAAAAGTCAAAATAATTTCATAAAAAATAGTTACAAAGTTGCACCAAACACACACAACTATTTGAGAGGTGTACATGGCCTAAAAGTCACGAGTGATCACCTGTAATGCAGAAATTCAGAATTTTGTTTGATTAATTTTGGGAGTTTGCCCACCCTAGGCACACATTGTGGTCCCAAAGTAACAATTTTTACTGCAATTAGAAGTCACCGTGGAGCCCTTGCCTTAAGCCGGTTCCAAACAAGCGTAATATGGGTGCAAATTCTGGCACAACCAAACTTACAACATTATAGGGATCTGATCTATATTGTCAGTCCGTTTAATAGACCCGCAGTCCGGACGGAATTTGCTGCCATAATACGAGTGAAAAAATGCACCCATATTACACTTGTCTGACACGTGCCCTCGTTGTAGCAATATTAACCCTTTCACCGCGTGGGACAGAAGTTACATCCTGGCGGCGAGAAATAAGAAAAATCGCTGACACTGGCCGATTATGAAACGGTAGGTGGATATACAATGGGGAAGCCGACTGCTATTTACATGATGGGGAAGGGAGATCTGTATGCCCTAGTGCTGATCGAGAAGCGAAGTCCCAGTGAGTCAGTGTGTTAAAAAAAAAAAAATGGCATCACAGACAAGTCTTTTAATATGGGACCTGGCGAGATCGGCTTTGGACTCGTCCGGCAAACAGCTGATTTTGCTGGTGGAATCCTCGGCCAGCCAGAAAGTTACCCTTCAGTAGCCCCACATCTAGTTGTCCGTATGTCCTAATAGGGGGCGACCCCCTTTAAGCAGGGATGAATAGGACAGTGTATAAAAATACACAACTTTGGATATATTCACACTCCGGGTTATTTCTGCAGCGTGTGCACACAACTTTACAAAGGTCTTTCCGTTGTGTGGAACAGTTGTAGAATTCTGCACCGAAAATTTGTGACAATTTACAGTATAATAAATGTTTATGGGGTTTTCAAAAATCGCCATGGAATTCTGGGCATGCTGCATATTTTTGCGGCAAAATCCACAGCGTGAAATATCCACCTAATCTGGCCTTGGAATAACCGTTTGGTATCACTTGAATACTCACAAATGGCATAATAAAGAGTAATTAAAGGCTCACATTGTAAGTGTATTCAGACATTGACGTATATTTATAACCGCATGCGTGTTTACAGTGATTTGATGCCGTTTTCTATGCATCTTGTACCGCAACCGCATCAAAGTAAAAACGCAAGCGGTTTATGTATGTGTGTGCCTGATATTGAACGGCCAAGTACAGACACGGTGGAATTTCAGTGGATTTTCGTGTGCATTGAAGATCTATAGCAATTCACTGTACAATACATGTGGATGGTGTTTCCAAAACCCTATGCGCCGGAATAACTTTTTATCTTAATTGTACTGAATAGCGTAGTTGACTGCGCTTTATGTGCAGAGGCAAAACCTAGACCACACTGTATATGTTTCCTTTACATGGGGTTCTATGGTATACAGTGGCATACGTTTGGGGCTTTACACTTGGCACGCACGGTGCGAGACTTCCTCTACATATGTGTCGAACGCAATGTGAACATACCCTAAGATACAACAGCTCAGCAGGCAGTATCTTACATGATAGACTTAGATACAGTGGCTCAGCAGGCAGTATCTCACATGATAGACTTAGATACAGTGGCTCAGCAGGCAGTATCTCACATGATAGACTTAGATACAGTGGCTCAGCAGGCAGTATTCTACATAATAGGCTTGGGTGACATGCACACAACCGTAGATTTCGTCCGTAATTAGGGACCCATTAATTTCTATGGCCGACAGACACCTTATATATACGGGAAGGTGTCCGTGCTGTAGAAACCTTCCGTAAAAAATAGGACCGATCCTATTATTTTTAATTTATTTTTTTAGACCGTGCTCCCATACTTTTTAGAATGGCAGCATGGTCCGCAAATGCGGATGAGTGTCTGCGGCCGGCCGTGCCCGTAATTCCAGACCGTGATTACGGGCATGGGGCGTTAGATACACAGGCTCAGCAGACTGTATTATACATAATAAGCTTAGATACACAGGCTTAGCAGACTGTATTATACATAAGCTTAGATACACTGGCTCAGCAGACTGTATTATACATAATAAGCTTAGATACACAGGCTTAGCAGACTGTATTATACATAAGCTTAGATACACTGGCTCAGCAGATTGTTACATGAGAGAGGCTGATACACACTGGCTTAGAAGACCGTATCACACATGGTTGGCTAAGATATAGCGGCTCAGCAGATTGTGTTTATATATGGTAAGCTTAGATACACAGGCTTAGCAGACCGTATTATACATGATAGGCTTAGATACACCGGCGCAGCAGACTATTACATGAGAGGCTTAGACACACTGGCTCATAAGACCGTATCACACATGGTTGGCTTAGATACACCAGTTCAGCAGGACTGCATACTCTGCTCTAACTATTTCCTCATTGTTGATTTCCGGTTTCGGCTGAGCACTCGCACACTTTTTGGAAAAAATTCAGTTCAGAACATTCTCTGCCCTTTCTGTGCTTTGGATTAATAATTGCAATACTTCTCACAATAAATATTTATTCAGATTTCACATTTAATTATTCCACCAGGATCAGTTTTTATAGGTTTTCTCTTTCACTCCTCCCTTTCCCACGCTCAAGTTGGGCAATTTGAGGAATTGGTCCCGTGAGAGCTGCCGATCACTGTTCCCTCGCAGTCCATTTCCTGCCTTATCAGGACGGTCTTAGCCCAATGCATCTTTCTTAAAAGCATCTTCTAAAAATAAAATAAAATATGGTTTACATGGATTTCACCCCTCCACAGTATTGACTTACGGCAAGCTGTTGCTCTAACAACGTGATCTATTAATCCCGGCTCAATCGATATGTTATGGGAATTCCAGGCTATTAGGCAGTAAAGGAGCCTTGAGGATTCCACTTTCGGTAAATAACATATTTCCCTGCCCACATATAATTTTCTGGCAATTACGTCTTCCTGCAGATTTTCTCTAAAGCCGGGCACCTCCCATACTGATCCTGGCGTAGGGTCCTAGAGCCCTTATGGTGTCATCCGACAATTCGTCATCCAAAATACGCGACAATTCACAGTACAATAAATGTGGATTTTCGGCATGCCAATTCTGTTGCAGAAATACTGTCGATCTTTACCGATGATTTCACCCTGAAAAGACAAAATCTGCTTGTAACCGCTGAAGATTGTGCCACAGATTCGCAACAAACGCAACTATGTCTGGAAATATGTGACCTTAAAGGCTATGTACACCTTTGAAATTAGTTGTTTTGGTGTTTGTTTGTTTTTTAGACATTTTTTATTTATTTAAAAAAAACTATCCGTTTTGAGCAACTTTGTAATGACATTTTATTATTGTAATGTATTGTTACTCTTTTGAGATACAGCTGCTTTGTATCCTGTACACAGAGCAGATGTATCTTATGCTGAAACCTGCATCAGTCAGTCCCACTGACCTGACGGATTCAAAGCCGGATACGAAGCCGCTCTATCTCAAAGGCTAGATTCACATGAACATGTCAGTTTTGCCTCCGCAGAAAACGCAGTGTTTTTCCTGCATTACAGTTCCGTGTGCCATCTGTGTGTGTTCGTGTTGCATCAGTTTTTCATGTCGGTGTACATTTTATTTTTTTCTCTGTATTTCTTTAGCAACTGGTGCGTGAATCACGGACATCACACGGATGACGTCCGTGATTTTCACACACCCATTGACTTCAATAGGTGCGTGATCTGCAAAAACACTAAAATACAACATGCGGTGAGATTCACGCAACGGACACGCGCTGCGTGAAAAACAACGCATGTCTGAATAGCCCCATTGAATTTTATAGGTCCGTGTGGTGCCCGTGAAAAAAAGACCGCACACGGACGTGAAATGCTCATCTGAATAACGCCTTTTTTAATAAAAAGTATTTAGAAAATTGTACAAAAGACACTGATAAATAGAAAAAAAAAAACGACTGAAAATGGAAAAAAAATAATTAAAACTGAAGTCAATTCACCTTTAGCATTTGCATCTGTTTAGATCAGTAGTAAAGATCTAAAGAAAAATATACAATGCAAAAACTTTTTTAAAAATACCAATGCTAAACCATTTGTAATTTTGGATAGTAGAGCTAAGAGGATTTGACAATAAACATTTAAGGGATTAATACTACCAGGTTCCCATTAAATATACAATGATCTGAAAACAATTCCATCTGCCCTGCAATTTTGTTATTACAAACATATCCTATATAATTACAGCATCAGAACCAAGCTCAGTACATATATACATCACCAGAACAAAGCTCAATACATATATACAGCACCAGAACAAAGCTCAATACATATATACAGCACCAGAACAAAGCTCAGTACATATACACAGCACCAGAACAAAGCTCATACATACTAGTCCTCAATGAATTAGAATATCATCAAAAAGTTTATTTCAGTAATTCAATTCAAAAAGTGTCTCTCATATATTCTATAGACTCATTACACACAGAGGGTTCTATTTCCAGCATTATTTTTTTTTTATGTTGAGGATTATAGCGAACAGTTAATGAAAACCCAAAATTGTAATATTGGGTAAAAGTTGAAGATTGTCGACTCCTGGTGTGACACGCTAATCAACGAATCAACACAAAACACCTGCAAAGGTTTCCTAAGGCTTTACAAGGATTGGACTGCTGCTCAATGTCCAAAGTCCTGTTTTCAGATGAGTCAATTTTGCAATTCATTGGGAAATCTCGGTCCCGGAGTCTGGAGGAAGAATGGAGAGGCATCAATCCAAGTGTCTTGCGGTCCAGTGTGAAGTGTCCGCAGTCAGTGATGGCTTGGGGGCCGTGTGATCTGCTGGTGCTGGTCCACTGTGTTATATCAAGTCCAGAGTCAGCGCAGTGTCTACCAGGACATTTCCCAGCACTTCATGCTTCCCTCTTCTGACAGCTTTATGCAGATGCTGATTTCATTTTCCAGCAGGACGTGGCACCTGCCCACACTGCCAAAAGTACCAACACCTGGTGTAATGACCACAGTATCACTGCGCTTGATTGGCCAGAAAACTCGCCTGATCTAAACCCCATAGAGAATCTATAGGGTATTGTCAAGAGGAAGATGAGATACCAGACCCAACAATGCAGACGAGCTGAAGGCCGATATCATACAACCTGGGCTTCCATACCACCTCAGCAGTGCCACAGGCTGATCGCCTCCATGCCACGCCGCATTGTAACACCTCAGCAGTGCCACAGGCTGATAGCCTCCATGCCACGCCGCATTGATGCAGTAATTCATGCAGAGTCGGAGCCCCAACCAAGTATTGAGGGCAGATACTGGACATACTTTTCAGTAGACCAACATTTTGGTATTAAAAAAACATTTTTAAAATTGGGCTTCTATAATATTCTAAATTTCAGAGACACTAAGTTTTTGGTTTTCATTAACTGTTACCATAATCATCAACATTAAAAGAAAAAAATGCTGGAAATAGATCCCTCTGTGTGTAATGAATCTATAGAATGAGTTTCACTTTTTTACATTTTTTACTGAAATAAATTAACTTTTTGAGGATATTATAATCCGTTGAGAAGGACTAGTGTATATACGGCATGAGAGCCAAGCTCCGTACATATATACGACAATAAAACCAAACTTCATACATATATACAACATCAGAACAAAGCACTTACATATATACGGCATGAGAACCAAGCTCACTACATATATACGTATAGACGAGCTGTCAGCTCTCCTATGTGGTGTAGTATAGAGGATCTCTCCTGTGTGGTGTAGTATAGAGGAGCTGTCGGCTCTCCGGTGTGGTGTAGTATAGAGGAGCTGTCAGTTCTCCTGTGTGGTGTAGTATAGAGGAGCTGTCAGCTCTCCTGTGTGGTGTAGTATAGAGGAGCTGTCAGCTCTCCTGTGTGGTGTAGTATAGAGGAGCTGTCAGCTCTCCTGTGTGGTGTAGTATAGAGGAGCTGTCAGCTCTCCTGTGTGGTGTAGTATAGAGGATCTGTCAGCTCTCCTGTGTGGTGTAGTATAGAGGAGCTGTCAGCTCTCCTGTGTGGTGTAGTATAGAGGATCTGTCAGCTCTCATGTGTGGTGTAGTATAGAGGATCTGTCAGCTCTCCTGTGTGGTGTAGTATAGAGGAGGTGTCAGCTCTCCTGTGTGATGTAGTATAGAGGATCTGTCAGCTCTCCTTTGTGGTGTAGTATAGAGGAGCTGTCAGCTCTCCTTTGTGGTGTAGTATAGAGGATCTGTCAGCTCTCCTGTGTGGTGTAGTATAGAGGATCTGTCAGCTCTCCTGTGTGGTGTAGTATAGAGGAGCTGTCAGCTCTCCTTTGTGGTGTAGTATAGAGGATCTGTCAGCTCTCCTGTGTGGTGTAGTATAGAGGATCTGTCAGCTCTCCTGTGTGGTGTAGTATAGAGGATCTGTCAGCTCTCCTGTGTGGTGTAGTATAGATGATCTGTCAGTTCTCCTGTGTCGTGTAGTATAGAGGAGCTGGCAGTTCTCCTGTGTGGTGTAGTATAGAGGATCTGTCCGCTCTCCTGTGTGGTGTAGTATAGAGGATCTGTCAGCTCTCCTTTGTGGTGTAGTATAGAGGATCTGTCAGCTCTCCTGTGTGGTGTAGTATAGAGGATCTGTCAGCTCTCCTGTGTGGTGTAGTATAGAGGATCTGTCAGCTCTCCTGTGTGGTGTAGTATAGAGGATCTGTCAGCTCTCCTGTGTGGTGTAGTATAGAGGAGCTGTCAGCTCTCCTGTGTGGTGCAGTATAGAGGAGCTGTCAGCTCTCCTGTGTGGTGTAGTATAGAGGATATGTGAGCTCTCCTGTGTGGTGTAGTATAGAGGATATGTGAGCTCTCCTGTGTGGTGTAGTATAGAGGATATGTGAGCTCTCCTGTGTGGTGTAGTATAGAGGATATGTGAGCTCTCCTGTGTGGTGCAGTATAGAGGAGCTGTCAGCTCTCCTGTGTGGTGTAGTATAGAGGATCTGTCAGCTCTCCTGTGTGGTGTAGTATAGAGGTGCTGTCAGTTCTCCTGTGTGGTGTAGTATAGAGGATCTGTCAGCTCTCCTGTGTGGTGTAGTATAGAGGAGCTGTCAGCTCTCCTGTGTGGTGTAGTATAGAGGATCTGTCAGCTCTCTTGTGTGGTGTAGTATAGAGGATCTGTCAGCTCTCCTGTGTGGTGTAGTATAGAGGAGCTGTCAGCTCTCCTGTGTGGTGTAGTATAGAGGATCTGTCAGTTCTCCTGTGTGGTGTAGTATAGAGGAGCTGTCAGCTCTCCTGTGTGGTGTAGTATAGAGGATCTGTCAGCTCTCCTGTGTGGTGTAGTATAGAGGAGCTGTCGGCTCTCCTGTGTGGTGTAGTATAGAGGATCTGTCGGTTCTCCTGTGTGGTGTAGTATAGAGGAGCTGTCAGCTCTCCTGTGTGGTGTAGTATAGAGGATCTGTCAGTTCTCCTGTGTGGTGTAGTATAGAGGACCTGTCAGCTCTCCTGTGTGGTGGTATATATTTTTTCCGACTCCGTTATTTTAGAATACAATAAACAAAAGACTATCAGACTTTCTGGATTACCAGATGTCGGATTAAAGGAATATTGTGTGTATCTATGTAGGAACTCGGTCCACCTTAAGTGCTGCTGTGGGAGGGGCGGCGCTGTACGGTTGTATTCCTAGCAGCAGAGAGCCGTTTCCTGAAACTAATTCTGATCTAACATTGTACGTGAGACGGCAGAGGCTACTGTGACCAGGAAATCCCCCCCCCCCCCCCCTATTTCCCATCCTCTGCATAATGAAGACTAAGACGTCTTTATGTGTCCGCGAGCTGGAGATATAATATATATAATACACTTTTATTACTTTGATATGACAATGATGGTTGTGACGGGAAGCACGGGAAAAATAAGTTTATTAGCGTATTTTTATGCGTGTCTGGATGTGTTACTCATATGAGAACAAGTACAAACTGGCAGCGCTGGTCTATGTCAGAGTCTATGGGTTCATATACAGTTTTCTGACCTGCTATGATGGCATAGGCTGCTGTACGGACATCTTCTAGTAAATAAATGCTGCCCATCCCCCACACTCCACTGCTTGCTGACCACGAAATTGGCTCGTGGGGTCCAAATTTCAACAATCAAACATTTTAATCTATTACTGCTGTGTGAAAAAAAAAAAAAGTGGGTGCTTTTTGAGGCAAAATGCATTTTTAGATTGTCCCTAGGGGGTCCCGACATCCTCAGAAGTGCATGCTGTCTGAAGCAACAGGTGAAATACTGCCCCCTATTCCCCAAATTGGCAGATATTCTTGCCATCATTTCCCATCTCCACAATGCTGGCTGGCACTGTCTGGGGCAAAGTTGATGGTGCCGACTTGACCATGCCGGATTAATAGAAATTTTCCTGATGGTCTGGAACTTTGGCGCAGCTCTTGAATATCTTGTAGTATTGGTAGTGGTGCGGCCGAAAACTACCATTACTGCATTGGAAAAATATATCTATTTGGTGACCGGCCTGCCTGATCTCCGTCCTAAAATTAGGGTGGTTGTTTTCTAAGACACTGGAGCTGCACTTAACCCCTTCCAGTGAAAGGACGTAAATATACGTCCTAGCGGATGGAGAGAAGTTTGCAGCTGACAGCCTGCTATAACGGACAGGATCAGAGAGAACTCCGATCCCAACTGTTTAACCACTTAGATCACGCAGTCAATAGCGACTTTGGCATCTAAGCTGTTCAACAAGGGGGAGGGCTCACGCTTTTGTCCCATAGGCCCCATGGGTTGTCATGGAAGTCAAGGGCCAGAGGCAGGGAGAACAGTAAAAGCATAATATACTGCAATACAGGAGTATTGCAGTGTATTGTACAAGCGATGACACAACGCATGTTTAAGTACATGTGCATGAATATGTGGGACTAAAAAAGAATTTTAAAAAAAAGTTTTTAAAGGCTATGTAAACCTTTTTGACCTTTTTTTATTTAAAAAAAAATCCCTTTCAATCTGTTTTTGGAGAAACATTATAATGTAGTTTTTATTAAAAATTATTTTTACTTTTTGAGATACAGCTGCTTTGTATCCTGTATACAGAGCATGTGTATCTAGTGCTAAATCCTGTTCCCGTCAGGTCCTCGGGACTGACGGGTTCAGGGTCAGTGGGTCCTGCGTGTCTCTGACAGTTCATAACTTAGATGTGATCGATTTACAGGTGGATCCTGCGTGTTCGAGATACTTAGGACCCGTTGACACTGAACCCATCAGGTCCGAGGGACTGACCGATTCAGGTCTTAGCGAACGACACAGCTGCTCTGTATAGAGAATACAAAGCAGCTGTATCTGAAAAAAAGTTTCACCAAACACACTGACCTTTTTATTTTAAAAAAAAAAAAATCCCTTTCAAAGGTGTACATAACCTTTTCATAAAATTATTAACGATGCATAAAACTAAAAGTTCAACCAATAAAAACATAATATATATATATATATAATTTGGTATCGCTGCATTCCAAAAACATCTGAACGATTACATTATAAAGTTATTTCTCCCACACGGTGAACGCTGTAAAAAAAAAACAAAAAAACAATTACAGAATTTATGTATTTTGGTGAAAAATTGAGAAAAAAAGATATGTCCCCCAAAATGTCAAAATAAACACAATCTCTCATATTTTAATCAACAGAAAAGTATAGGTCTCAGAGTACGGCGACACAATTTTTTAGATTTATTTTTTTTTAACCATTTTGTACTTTGTAAAAGTAGTAAAACATAAAAAAAAAAATTATAAATTTGGTATGGCCGTAATCATATTGACTCACAAAGTTACATCGCGGTGAACCCAGTGAAAACATAACCCAAAGAACAATGGAGACATTTCTGTACAACTCGTCCCGCAAACCCAAACACTCGTTAGGACTCTTGGTAAGTCGGGAGGACATTTTTTTTTTTTTTTTTTTTGCAGTTTTTCAAAATCACCGGCCCGTGAATTATTAGGCAAAATGCATGAGAACTATATCGCAAAAAAGGTGTATGGAAAAAGTACAAATGTGTTGTGTTCTTAGACCTATATATTTTTTTTACGCCTACTTCAACAGATTTGGAAAGTTTAAGGAATGGGAGAATCTAAAAGGAGTAAGATGCGCCAAGTTTATTAAAGATGTGCGGCATTTTTTGGTGCAAAATGGTTGGAAATTATGAAAGTGATTTTTTTTTTTTGGTATATGATTGGAATATAGAGCTGATATTCACGCTGTATGGGGGAGGGGAGTGTATATATAGATACTATGGTTGCGTATGTAGGGAGTCGTGACATCCGGCCAAAACACATTTTTCATTTTTAGACCTGAACTTTGGCATCAATGATTTTTTTAGGATCAGCTAATTGGGGACCTAAGAAACTGGCGCTGGGTAGAAAGACATTTTTAATTTGCACAATTTTGGATTTTTTTTGTTTTTTTGTTCAAGAACAGTGAGTCCTCCCTACCCTTCCCCCACACAGAGAAGCAAGAGACCATAGACACGAGATGAATACTGGTGGGTGACCCTTCATTCGTATGTCTGTACTTTTGGATGATCGCCCTAGAAATCGTTTCTAAATATACGCAAACTAAGGATCCCAAGGCTACATCATAACTCCCATCTGACCTGCTTTCCGTGGGATTGTCATGCGAAACGGACCTAAAAGGGGGTGAGAGTTCTACAAATGTTCCCCAAAGTGTATTAAAAAAGTTCCGTATACGCGGATTAAAATGTTGGGCGGTATGGCTACAAATACTGTATATAAATTCAGTAACCTGATGGGGAATGTAGTACTCTAGGGCTTCATGCTCATGGCTGTATTACGGCTCAGTACAACCTCTGAGTTGCTGTAATAGGGCACCCCCTTCTTGGTGTTTTACGGTACCTCGGTATGCCTCCGATGTCCCAGTGAGGCACTCAATTTTTTATTTTTTTTGTCTATCTGCTTCAATACGAATCCAGCAGAAAATCCTATTGTGCCATGTTCTAGCGGGTACCATATATTACAGAGAATATCTCAGACGTATAGCGCCCCACGGAGCACTACATGGCAGCACACAGAGTCCCTGTGACTGTATCACAAATCATAGGCTTAGATACATCACTCTACAGGATTGCCTACTCCAACTATATGATTGCATTTTTGACGTGTTTTTATTTTGTCTCGTGTTTTCATGTTTGGTTTCAAATGAGAAATCTAAAGTTTTTGCAATACTAGACTTTTTCTAACAATCAGTGCCTTTTTGTTTATTTTGGATTAATCGAAACTTTATTTTTTCGCAATAAACCTAACTTTTTTTTATTCCATCACATTCATTTAATTTCTATTACACGTGAAAGGATTAGATACAGCGGCTCAGCAGACAGGATCACACATGATAGGTTTAGACACAGTGGCTTAATAGACCGTATCACACATGATCGGCTTAGATACAGCGGCTCAAGAGACTGTATCCTATATTACAGACTTTGACACTATAGCTAAGCAGACCGTATCACACACAGGCTTGGATACATCACTCAGGATACCGTATCATACATGATAGATCTAGATATACTAGCTCAGAAAGCAGTAGGATTAGATACAGCGGCTCAGCAGACAGGATCACACATGATAGGCTTCGATGCAGCAGCTCAGCAGATCGTATTATACATAAAAATCTTAGATACATCACTCAGGAAACCGTATCGTATATTATAGGCTTAAACACAATAACTAAGAAGACCGTATCACACATGATAGGCTTAGGAGATAGTCATATATTATAGACTTGGACACAATAGCTAAGCAGACCGTATCACACACAGGCTTGGATACATCACTCAGGAGACCGGATCATACATGATAGGTCTAGATATACTAGCTCAGAAAACTGTATCAAACATGATAGGCTTAGATACACTGGCTCAGCAGCAAGCAGCAAAATGCTAATAAGAATAATCTTAAAATGTTGGCAATAGTTGGACAATCTATTGAAAATCCAGCTAGATACAATGCATAATGCCTGCCTCTGTTACATACTATCCCCAACCCCACCTATTGGCTCATCAGATTGAGTTTGGCACACGGGTATATGGCATTGACTGTTAACATCGGCATTTCTACTTATGTTGGCAGCACAGATCATCCCGTGTTTGTGTAAGGCTTAAAAGAGGCATTTCAAGAAAAAAATTGTGCATCTACCTGAAGTTTACACAAAGATTTATTATTTTATTTCAATACATTTTGAAGTATTAAAGTTAAGTAAAAATTCTATATGTTAGGAGGTATAGGATCAAAAATAGAATAGGATCAAAAATAGGATCGCCAGACACCTATACCCCTACAACTAATGAGGACTGGTGGTTCTGTACATAAATGCCAATCGTAGATCATCAATACTGGAACCCATAAAACCTCTATGGGCCACAGATACCGATAGCAAGTCGGTAAAAGTAGAACAATCTGTTAAAGGAATTTCCAGACCCTAAATATTGCTAGACTATCCTCAGGATAGGCGATCAATAGCTGATCAGTTTGGGTCCGACCCCCGGGATCCCCGCCGATCAGCTGTTTTGAGCGCTGCTTCCTCTTTATTCCGATCACTGCTCGTATTGTAAATCGCCAACACAGTTGTAATGGCGATTCACAGTATTACAACCATCTCCCAAAATGAAGGGAAGCAGCGCACATACGAGCGCTGCGGCTCCTTCAAAACAGCTAATCAGCGGGGGTCCCGGCAGTCGGACCCTGACCGATCAACTATTAATGGCCTATCCTGAGGATAGGCTATCCATTTTTGTGGACTGGAAAATCTCTTTAATACCCCTTTACACAGGCCAATGATTCACGCTCCTTCCCGATCATTTCCCTGCGTAAACAGGGCAACGACCAGTCGATGATGCTCATTCATTGGCTGATTGTATCGTTTATGCCGCTGAAAATCTTATCGTTGTCGGCAGCACATCTCCCGGTGTAAACGAGGAGACGTAATGCTGACATGATAGAAATGTATGGGGATGAGCGATCGTAGTAACGTTCGCTCACCCCCATGAATTGCTCCTTGTGGAAAGAGCAAACGAGCGCCGATCAACTAGCTGTCTTGCTGATCAGCGCTTCGTCTTGGCGTCGGGCTGTGTAAGACAACCCTTAGGAATAACTGCTCCTTTAAAATATTTGCATTCTACAACTGCTCGACTATAAAACATCCCCAAACCTTCTGCAAACAGTAATAGATGCAAATAACACCTGGTAAAGCAGAGCAAGCGCAATTTATTAGGTGCTACTGAAATTAAGATATTGAACTCTCATATCTCTCAAAGATAACCATTTCAATGCAAGCAGAATATCCCCAAAGTACAATTTTTTTTTTTATTTTTTTTTTTACCATTCAGCTTCCATGTATCCGGTATACGTAGAAGCTGTATCGTTCTCTCTCAGAAAATTCCGTCAGTTCAGTTTAATCGTGATCGATAGTAGCTGGTTCTTGCGTGTCAGAGACACGCAGGACCCGTTCCCTGTTGGGCCGTCGCTACAGCTCAACTGACGGAATCAGCTGAGAGAGTACGATACACTTTCTATGTATCCTGTTCGATAGAAGCTGTATCGCAAAAAGTTAATAATTTTATTTTTTGTCATAAAAGTGAATTTGACAGTAAAAACACAAAATACATTAATTTTTAGTTTTAAAATAATAGCTTCCAAAGGTGTACATAACCTTTTAACAGGAGGAAACTAAAAGCACAATACACTAACGATTTAATGTTCAAGTTCCTTACTAGGACTAAAAAAAAAAGTAAAGATGAATTAAATGCAGTTTTTAGTAATAGAGGAAAAATAAATATATTAAAAGTTAAAAAAAACACCTTTTCCCATTTTCCCTCTAAAGTAATGTAACAAAAAATAAGTAAACGTAGTAGGTATCGGCACATCTGCAAAAGGCTGAACCATTCTAATAAAAGGTGATTGAACCCGCAGGGTGAATGACATAAAAAAAACAAAGCAACGCAACAAAAACAGAATTGCTGTTTTTTAGTCACCTTACCTAACCAAAAAATGTAATAAAAACTGATCAAAAAGTTGCAAGTACCTCAAAATAGTACAAAAAAAATAAATAAATACAGCTCGCCCCACAAAACCCACGCCCTCACACCACTACATCGATGGAAAAATATCAAAGTTATGTGTCTCAGAATATGGAGCCAGAACAATGGTCACTTTAAGAAATAGTTTTTATTTTATAAAACTAGTAAAGCATAAAAAAAATTATAAATGAGGCATCACTGTAATTGTATTGACCTGCAGAATAAAGTTAATGTAATTTTTACTGCAGGGTGAACGCTGTAAAAACACCCCCCCCCCCAAAAAAAAAAATTGGAGAAATTGCTGTTTTGTTTTGATTTTTTTTTATATTCCACCCCTAAAATAATTTGTACAAATTTCTCAGTATATCATAAGGTAACTTAAATGGTGCCATTTAAAAACGACAACTCGTTGCGCAAAAAAAAAAAGCCCTCCTATGAATATTCCAACTGAAAAAAAATATAATATATATATATATATATATATATATATATATTTATATTATTTTTATGGCTTTTGGGAGGCGTGGAGGAAAAAACAAAGCAAAAAAAATAAATAGCTGCAGCTGGGTTAGTCCGAATCTGATAACTTCTAAAATGCTGTGAGGGTATCGACAAATATAGACAAGGAACTGGAAAACATTAAAATGGTTTATCCATCATATATAGAGAAATAATGCATATAAAATTTAAAGGGAAACTCTATTTTTTGATTAAGTGGGAATCTGCTGCAAGAGAATTTCACAGTAGAAGAGCGGTAGAAAATTTTAGTCCATCTGCCTAGGATCTTATTCAGACTAAAATACGTCCGGTGACGTCCGTTTTATAACCTCGCACAGACGCATGTTTTTCAATGAGGTCGTTGACATGGCCGTTCTTTTAACATGTCCTATTTTCGTCGGAAATTTACGGATTCCCCAATAGACTAAAATCTATGAAGGATCCGTAAAAACGAGTCCCGCATGGGTGTGACTTGGATGTGAAATACGGCTGTTTTTCTTGTCTGAGTTTGCACTGGTTTGTGTGAATGTGCCCTAAATCTCGCGTTGCGTAAATCACATTGAAAATGCTGGAAGCTTCAACTCAGACGAGAACTTGGCTTTTGCTACAGGATGAGCAAGTGTCGGATTAATATGGAGGAAAGGGCCGTAACCTTCATATATAGTGGGACTGTACGGAGATACAAACTTTTGGGCAAGAAACTTTCCTTTTAATATCTGGTCTTGTATGGAAAAAAATATCTGCAGGTCCTGGATTGTCATTACTAAACATAGGTCTGGATTTAGCACCTCCAACTCCTAAATCAGATGGTACAAAAAAATTCTAGGAGCAGCCAGAATAGAGATGGCTACGACATTGAGGTCGGACTCTACACCCCCATGAAGAGAAGTAATAAATAAGGTAAATGGATATTGCCAGAATCCATTTTGGATGATGAGAATCTGAAAAGGATGGAAACTTTGAGGAGAAATTGGACACATTAGAATCTAATGTAACACTTTTTTTTAAAATATATTTTGTAACATGGGAGTCCTTTTTTATTTTTTAATTTTTGTGAAAAGGGCTGAAAAAGGGAAATATTATTGTAAGGATCCCAATGTTAACAGAAGTTTTATGTGGTCTGAATAAATTATCAAAAAAGGATGCACAGAGCATTTCCCTCTAAGTGCGTTGGCTCCATCATCGGAGTCCAGGATCCACTAGTACATAGAGGGTCCTTTTAAATATCCCAGCGCTAGAGCGCATGGAGTCATGCAGACTTTGGTTTGGAGCCACTTTTTAGGATCTATAAGTAAACTTTTGGCTACGTTGTCAGTGATTGCAGCAACCTAGTTCTTCTTCTTTGACGTGTCTGTGAGCGGAGACCCCAACGATCACGAAAATTAAAGGGCCACTGTGTATCTTCTCTACAGTCCCCGTCATTGTAATAAAAGTGGCATCAACATCGATATTTTAAACTATGTTTTAAACATGACCGAATAAAATAAGAAGTTTTATACTACGAGTGCTGGATACATCTCTCCGTTTACTACTGCCATCAACATCACTTGGCAGCCCCTGCGTTCTAGCAATCAGTAGGGATCTCTGCTTATGGACCCCGACCAGGGGCAGACATAGCAGAAAGCTGCCGTACAAGAACAGTATGCAGCTCCCATGCTGTCCCAACAGCTAATGAGAGTGAGGAGTTTGTCATGTAGCCCCTCATTAACCAATCTGTGAGCCAATTTCTCTGACAGATCGCCGGTAATTTAATTTAGCGTAGCCCATAGACCAGTCAGGTCTCCGTGTGGCTGTCCAGCTACTGCAAAACTACAACTCCCAGCATGGTGGATGATGTTGTTTTGCAACAGCTGAAGGGGCACAGGTGGAGAATACTGTAGTAGACCGTAAAAGTATTGTCGCCCCCCCCCCTTTTTAATATATCTATCCACTGTACAGCACTACAGAATGACCATAATCCTGCCCCCCCCCCCCAATCCATGGTATGTCATAAAGGTAGAAAAAGATCACACGTTGCGGTCAAAATGCGTTTTCTGCTGCACGGTTTGCTGCAAAAAAAAAAAAGCCACATTTTGACCATGATGTGTGAACTCCGCCCAAGGTGCATATTCACTTTAATTGTGTTGTTTACGTGGATCTAGGGCGATTCTTATCATCCACTTTTTTTTCTTATGGTAACGCTCCGAAAAAAAAAAAAAGCGACTTGTTTTCTCTATGTAAACCTGAGTGAACAGAAATGCCGGCAGTCACAGAAGGTGAACCTTTCCTCTGTACATGGCTCGGCGCATTTACCATAGCAACATCCTTCCTGCCGTGGTTTGTACAGAACGCCAAGTACTCAGCCCCTAGACAAGAACAATATGTTTACTACTGAAGCAGCGGCCTTGGGTTCTGAGCGCACCCATCGTCCTGAATATTCAGCATAACAATTGCTTTATTTAAAGGGACAGTCTGACTATTATCTGCCACGTGCGGTAAGATTAGAGTAGAAAGCGTTCTAGCCGGCGAGACGTTCTGTAACGGGAATGTTTTGTACAAATGGATGGATTTGATCAGTTGGGGTTGTTTACACATGCAATAAAGATTACTATAGAAATGGCGGATGATTCAAATTTAGGAACTATGTCTGAAAGGGGTTTTTTGACCCTGCTTTTTATAGCTAGATCTACATAACCATTTTAATGGCAGGGACTCCCACGATCGCTAGAACATGAGACCCAAGTCTGACAACCCCCCGCCGGACCGTGCTGCGGAGGGCGAACATGTGCGCTGCGGCTGCATGCAACTTCCTGGGCATTACAGAAGAAGCTGTGCGCTTGGTGGGGGTTACCACTGTTTAGGTGATACTGTAAATGTTATACCCCTTTAAATGGGATCATGTCTTCAATAATCTCAGGGGGCCACAAAAAAAGTCACCTGCGTTTAACGTATACGTTCGAAGATTTCCAGTTCTATATATCAAATATAGTGCCCTAACGTGATGAGAAGGGGGTGTTGGATCCAACAGCTCCCTGACCCTAGACATTATTTTATAACGAAATCCAGTTACATGGTGGGCAATGCTTCTAGGGGAGAATACCTCCGTAATATAACAGAGATTCCTTAGTTTTCCTCACGGAGTCATACGTAGGTCACAGGGAGCCATAGCATGAGCCCATAGATTTCTATAGGTGCCGTATAATGGATCCATAATGCAGCCTTCCATATGAGCTCTATGACATACCAGCTTAGCAGACGGTATCACACATATCTGAAAAACTTCATACGGAGTCGTTCCCTCCACCTATGCGTCCAATGGTGGCAAGCAGCGGCTCGCTGAGTGAGAGATTGGGAACGTTGATACGTTACAACCATTGGTCAAAGATCTATCCGGCTGTTTGAAAGCTAGCAAACCTGTATTGTAGACATTGGAACATATAGATTGGGATCCTAAATACTGTTGGATTACCTGTGATGGCGCTTTCATGTATTGTAGTATAACTCAAGACCCGGCACTACTGTCCATCTCTTATCATTTGGATCACTATAGTCAATACCGTAAGGAATTTTTGATAATGTCTGTGAACTACTCGTTGAAGCACAATTAATTTTATTACAATGTTTTGCAAGTTAGGGGATTGTATTTGGGTGTGAAATTCTCCTCCTTTCTTAGTTATTTATAATCTGGAGAAACCGTTTTTTTGGTGACATCACTTGGTATGCACGTTACATAGACGACCTTCTCATATGGGAGGGTCGTATGTGTGACATCCCATGCAAAAAATATGTATATTCTAAAATTTTACTGTGCGTTCTGATCCCAATAAAATATTTTTAGATTTGTCATTGTTAGTAATCAACAAAATTAGCACAAAGACATTTAACGCGTTAGTGACCGCCAATACACCTTTTCACGGCGGCCACTAACTGGCTTTATTCTAATGCATGCGCCTTTTTGCAGGGGCCACTAACTGGCTTTATTCTGATGCATACGCCTTTTCACGGCGCTGCATCAGAATAAATCTGCGGCGCCGGGAGCATTTAAAACTTCCTGTTCTCAGCTACCTCCAGGAGCTGAGAACTTGGGTCATCGCTGCTTGAGCGGGCGGATCGAAATCCATCCGTTTAACCCCTTAGATGCGCCGCTCAATAGCGAGCGCCGCATCTAAGTGGTTTTGGAGAGAGGGAACGAGCTCTCTCTCTCACCCCAACGGCACCTTGTATGCTATCGGAGGGTGCCAGTGTCTTCTATGGCAGCCGGGGGCCTGATAATGATCCCCAGGTCTGTCTGTAGTGGATGCCTCTGGCATGACCTAGCAGATGCCTGTTCATTGTAAACGGACAGGCAGTAATACACTGCAATACAGAAGTATATCCGTGTATTCCAAAAGCGATCGGACGATCGCATAGTGAAGTCCCCTAGTGGGACTAGTAAAAAAAGTTAAGAAAAAGTTTAATAAAGTTATTAATAAATAAATAAGTGAAAAAAAATAATGAAAAACTCACTTTTTCCCCTTACAAAATGCTTTATTATGAAAAAAGAAGTTAAAAAATTACACATATTTGGTATCGCCGCGTCCGTAACGACCCAAACTATAAAGTTATTTATGGTATTTAACCCGCTCCGCGAACGCTATGAAAAATAATGCCAGCTTTGTGGTTTTCTGTTCATCCTGCCATAAAAAGTCGCATGTACTCCAAATTGGTACTGATAGAAACTACAAGTCGTCCCGCAAAAAAAAAAGCCCTCGTACAGATGCATCGGCGGAAAAATAAAGTAATGACTCTTCAAATATGGAGGCACAAAAACACATCATGTTGAAAAAAAAAAGTGTTTTTACTGTGTAAAACATAGGAAAACCATATAAATTTGGTCTAGTCGCAATCGTAACAACCCGCTGAATAAAGTTATGTTATTTATACCACATGGTAAATTGCGTAAATTAAAGACGCAAAAAAATTGGCGAAATTGCTGTTTTTTCTTTCTTTTACACCCCAAAAAAAGTTAAGAAAAGTTAATCAAATTATATGTTCCCCAAAATGGTGCTATTAAAAAAATACAACTTGTCCCGCAAAAGTCCTTATACAGCTATGTAGACGCAAAAAAATAAAAAAAGTTATAGCTCTTGGAATGCGACGACGGAAAAACGTAAAAAAATAGCCTGGTCATCAAAGTTTAAAATAGGCTGGTCATTAAAGGGTTAAGAAGAAACCACAGCTAATACTATTCTTCATGCTGATTCCTGTCACCCTACTCACATAATTAAAAATATCCAAACGGCCAAATTGATAAGATCCAAGCGCAATTGTTCTGAAAATGCTTTTTTTTTTTTAGGTCCGAGCGTGATCGTTTTAGGTGTAGATTTAAATGACACGTTTTCCTGTTTAGTAAAAGTATAAAACAATAGTGAGGCGATTATATCCCTACAGGTATACAGCGAAGAATCTGGCGCTATTAAAAATATTCGCCATAAGTTCATTCCTGTATTATATCAAGAGGAGACCCTCACCAAGGTTTTGAAACAATGTTTCAAACGTATTTCAAGGCGAGCACCAATGATAGGCAATATATTATCTCCAAGTTTATGGAAAATTAAACCTTATTGGACCTGGTTGAGACATAAGGTGATGTTCACACGCTTTGCAAAAAAACTTCAGAAAATACGGAGCTGTATTCAAGGCGTTTTTTTTTTTTTTAGCAACTCGCGTTTTTCCGGCCGTTTTTTGGAGCTGTTTTTCTATAGAGTCCATGTAAAACGGCTTCCGATTTTTTTCAGCCGTTTTTCAGGATGTTTACGGACCGAAAAACGGCCGATAATAAGCCGTGTGAACGTACCCTCACACACCTGATAGGGTTAGATACACCCACTCAGTAGACCGGATCATACATAATAAAGATGCACCCACTTAGGAGACAGTATTACACCGGATCGGCTTAGGGTATGTTCACACGGCCTCTTTTCAGCCGTTTTTCGGGCCGTAAACGCCACATAAAAATGGCTGAAAATACGGGGGACTGAACGCCTCCAAACATCTGCCCATTGATTTCAATGGGAAAAATAGCGTTCCCACGGGGCGTTTCTTACGCGGCCGTTTTTAAAAACGGCGCGTAAACAAATGCCTCGTAAAAAAGTAGTGCATTTCACTTCTTGAGACGTTTTTCATTGGGTCAATAGAAAAACCGCTCCAAAAGCGGCTGTAAAATACGCATCAACAAACGCTTGATACTTAAAAAAACGGCTTAAAATCAGAGGCTGTTTTCCCTTGAAAACAGCTCCGTATTTTACAGTCGTTTTATGTTTGCCGTGTGAACATAGCCTTAGATACAGTGGCTCGGCAGATAGTATCAGACATGATCGACTTGGATACCCCAGCTCATTGTACGATTTATATCACTGACTCAGAAGACCGTATCACACATGGTAGGATTAGATACGGATGCTCAGCAGACAGTATCAAACATAGGATTAGATACAGATGCTCAGTAGACAGTATCGCACATGATAGGATTAGATACAGCAGCTCAGAAGACAGTATCGCACATGATAGGATTAGATACAGCAGCTCAGAAGACAGTATCACACATGATGGGATTAGATACAGATGCGCAGTAGACAGTATCACACATGACAAATTTAGATACACCCTAGACATTTTCTAGAAACTATTTAGAACAATATTCAGTAACGTTACACGATGGGGAAAGTAGTGCAGTAAGAAGTGGAGATTTTAGATATAATACGATTATTACATCTGGGAACTACATATTTTACTGTAAGGATGGAAGAAGAACGGAGTCTATTACTGGTGACGTGTGTCATTCTGCAGCAACAAGAGTAAAGACCAGTAAGATCTGTACATTGTATAGAACGTTATACCCGATACATAGACCTCCGTCCTGAGAGAAGCGGCGGCCACTAAAAGCCGCCACTCTGCCTGGTCATGAAGGGGTTAATGTCCCATACAAGGTCTTCATCTCCCCCGAGGTTCTTCATAGCTCATCTCCAGTCAATACGATGGCGTTCTTAGACCCTTCTCCACGTTTCCCTCCATTGATCCAGCGCTTTTATTGACTGTGAAATATTCCAGACCATCTGGTAATCCCGGATTAAGACCGTTTGTAACTATTTTTTGACAGAAGTCGGATTAGCGTGGGACACCGGATTAAAAGAATTGAGCTGGACCAGAGCATCGGCCGAGTGCGGAATATTTTTGCTAATTTTTTTTGCACATTTTTTTTTACAGGTCTCCCATTGAAATGTATAGGGGGTGAAGTTTGCGTGAGTTGCATCGCACCAAAGTCGCAGTTGACTGTCGCATTACGTTGCATGCGTTTTGCGGCTCTGCATGAATATTGATGCTTGTGTTGCGCAAGTCAACCAGACAAAACCGCATCAAATCTCCCGCGTAACTAAGACAAACATGAGGCGCAGACTTCCTGGGCGTCTTCTTGGCGCCGTCCTGGTTCTTCATGTCACTCCAGGTACAATAGCGCCATGAAGATGCCCAGAATAAGTAACGCCCGTTCTCCCACTATTTACATGGTTTTTGTAATATGTCGTTTTGTGAACAGTTTTTAATTCCTTTAATCCGGCATCCAATGGTCAGGATTTTACGATAATCCCCAAAAAAATAATCCTGTTTCAATCCCCTATTTCTGGACGGTCTGGAATAATTTGTAGTCAATGGAAGTGATGGATTTATGGAAAGAAATTGAGAAAAACTTCTTTGTATTGACTGGAAATGAACTATGGAGAATCTTTGGGGCTGTGTAGAGATCACATCAGGACAGGAATGACGAGGGGGGACCCTAAAATATATACAGCAATCCCACCACATCTGAATTTGGACCAGCTGGTTGCTAGGCAACTGCCTGAATTTATTTGGGTTGGCTTGGAAAGAATCTGAAAGACTTCCTAATGGATACAATGGAAAAATGAAGTTGTCACAACTCCGCCCTGTATTTAACAACGCTGAATAGTAATATATTAATATATAGATTTTTACGTCCTCTATCCCGATATTGTTTTCCCATGAAATGTGTCCAAAAGTCGACTGTTATCTACACTGACTAATTTATTTGCAATCATGTCTTGTGTGTGTGTGTGTGTGTGTGTGTGTGTGTGTGTGTGTGTGTGTATGTATTTTATGCTTGTGGCTCTGGGTTGCTGGGACTTGTGGTTCTCCACAGTACTCTGTATTACTGTATACAGGCACAGTCAGTGCGGTTGTGACGGGTGGTGCTGTCGGGAGGGCGGACGATCGCTCTGGATTAAAGTTGGGAAGATCTTCATCGCTTCATTAATTTCTCAGATCCACCTTAAGAACTCCAGCCGGCCGGGGCTCTCCGCGCATGCGCAGCGCCATGATTGCTTGCGCGAGCTGTCAGTCAAGTGACGGGAAGCGACTGCTCGGGCCGCGCGCTGAAGGGGAGAAGTCCTAACGACGAGGAGAACGGACTACCGGGAGCAGCTGCCGTGTGAGGGAAGGACCGGCACCGAAAGCGTCCGGGGTGAGAAGCGGGAAACGGGGGGACTGAGGGAGGCGGTAAATAAAGTCTGTCCAGAGTGAGGGGAGTAGTTAAACAGCACAGGAGGAGAATGAGGGGAGTAGTGTGATATTCAGTGGAAAGGGGGTTAGTGAGGCGGTCGTTAGAGATTGTGGGGAGTAGTGAGATGATAGTAGGGGGAATATTGAGGGCAGTAGTTAGATAGCAGAGGAGGATAATGAGGGGAGTAGTGCAATAGTCGGTGGAGATTGAGGGGAGTAGTGAGATAATGTAATGGTAGGTGGAGGGTGAGGGGAGTAGTCAGAGTAGTGCGTGAGGTGGGGGAAGTTTGAGGGGAGTAGTGAGATTGTAGGATGATGGGTGTAGTGGGTCTGGACATTACTGATGCTAGGAGTAGTTGGTCAGTTATTGGAGTAGCTGATGAGAGGATGTTGGGAGATGTAGTAGTGGAGATGTGGATATCTCGGGCACAGTGGGGGGTTGTGGAGTAATTGTACATATTACGTGAGTGGGCAGAGGATGTTTGGGGAGTAGTACGTGAGTGGGTGACTGGTGGGTGGTGATTGTTGATCTGGTATTGGCGGTGCTTCACCTTGTGTGTAAGAGGGGCACAGTGGGGAATAAGGGATACGTGGGATGTGTAGTGGAGGAGTGGGTGGAGGGTGAGGGGTGTAGTGGGGGAGTGGGTGGAGGGTGTAGTGGGGGAGTGGGTGGAGGGTGAGGGGTGTAGTGGGTGGAGGGTGAGGGGTGGAGTGGGTAGAGGGTGAGGGGTGTAGTGGAGGAGTGGGTAGAGGGTGAGGGGTGTAATGGAGGAGTGGGTGAAGGGTGAGGGGTGTAATGGAGGAGTGGGTGAGGGGTGTAGTGGAGGAGGGTGAGGGGTGTAGTGGAGTGGGTGGAGGGTGAGGGGTGTAGTAGAGGAGTGGGTGGAGGGTGAGGGGTGTAGTGGAGGGTGTAGTGGAGGAGTGGGTGGAGGGTGAGGGGTGTAGTGGAGGAGTGGGTAGAGGGTGAGGGGTGTAGTGGAGGAGTGGGTGAGGGGTGGAGTGGAGGAGTGAGTAGAGGGTGAGGGGTGTAGTGGAGGAGTGGGTGGGGGGTGTAGTGGAGGAGTGGGTGGAGGGTGAGGGGTGTAGTGGAGGAGTGGGTGGCGGGTGAGGGGTGTAGTGGAGGAGTGGGTGAGGGGTGAGGGGTGTAGTGGAGGAGTGGGTAGAGGGTGAGGGGTGTAGTGGTGGAGTGGGTGAAGGGTGGGGGGTGTAGTGGAGGAGTGGGTGGAGGGTGAGGGGTGGAGGGTGAGGGGTGTAGTGGAGGAGTGCGTGAGGGGTGTAGTGGAGGAGTGGGTGGCGGGTGAGGGGTGTAGTGGTGGAGTGGGTGAAGGGTGAGGGGTGTAGTGGAGGAGTGGGTAGAGGGTGAGGGGTGTAGTGGTGGAGTGGGTGAAGGGTGGGGGGTGTAGTGGGGTGGAGGGTGAGGGGTGTAGTGGAGGAGTGCGTGAGGGGTGTAGTGGAGGAGTGGGTGGAGGGTGAGGGGTGTAGTGGTGGAGTGGGTGAAGGGTGGGGGGTGTAGTGGTGGAGTGGGTGAAGGGTGGGGGGTGTAGTGGAGGAGTGGGTGGAGGGTGAGGGGTGGAGGGTGAGGGGTGTAGTGGAGGAGTGCGTGAGGGGTGTAGTGGAGGAGTGCGTGAGGGGTGTAGTGGAGGAGTGGGTGAGGGGTGTAGTGGAGGAGTGGGTGGAGGGTGAGGGGAGGAGTGGGTAGAGGGTGAGGGGTGTAGTGGAGGGTGTAGTGGAGGAGTGGGTAGAGGGTGAGGGGTGTAGTGGAGGAGTGGGTAGAGGGTGAGGGGTGTAGTGGAGGAGTGGGTAGAGGGTGAGGGGTGTAGTGGAAGAGTGGGTGAGGGGTGTAGTGGAGGAGTGGGTGAGGGGTGTAGTGGAGGAGTGGGTGAGGGGTGTAGTGGAGGAGTGGGTGAGGGGTGTAGTGGAGGAGTGGGTGAGGGGTGTAGTGGAGGAGTGGGTGAGGGGTGTAGTGGAGGAGTGGGTGAGGGGTGTAGTGGAGGAGTGGGTGAGGGGTGAGGGGTGGAGTGGGTGAGGGGTGTAGTGGAGGAGTGGGTGAGGGGTGTAGTGGAGGAGTGGGTGAGGGGTGTAGTGGAGGAGTGGGTGAGGGGTGTAGTGGAGGAGTGGGTGAAGGGTGAGGGGTGGAGTGGGTGAGGGGTGTAGTGGAGGAGTGAGTAGAGGGTGAGGGGTGGAGTGGAGGAGTGAGTAGAGGGTGAGGGGTGTAGTGGAGGAGTGGGTAGAGGGTGAGGGGTGTAGTGGAGGAGTGGGTGAAGGGTGGGGGGTGTAGTGGAGGAGTGGGTGAAGGGTGGGGGGTGTAGTGGAGGAGTGGGTGGAGGGTGAGGGGTGTAGTGGAGGAGTGGGTGGAGGGTGAGGGGTGTAGTGGAGGAGTGGGTGAGGGGTGTAGTGGAGGAGTGGGTGAGGGGTGTAGTGGAGGAGTGGGTGAGGGGTGGAGTGGGTGAGGGGTGTAGTGGAGGAGTGGGTGAGGAGTGGAGGAGTGGGTAGAGGGTGAGGGGTGTAGTGGAGGAGTGGGTAGAGGGTGAGGGGTGTAGTGGTGGAGTGGGTGAAGGGTGGGGGGTGTAGTGGAGGAGTGGGTGGAAGGTGAGGGGTGTAGTGGAGGAGTGGGTGGAGGGTGAGGGGTGTAGTGGAGGAGTGGGTGAGGGGTGTAGTGGAGGAGTGCGTGAGGGGTGTAGTGGGTGGAGGGTGAGGGGAGGAGTGGGTAGAGGGTGAGGGGTGTAGTGGAGGAGTGGGTAGAGGGTGAGGGGTGTAGTGGTGGAGTGGGTGAAGGGTGGGGGGTGTAGTGGAGGAGTGGGTGGAAGGTGAGGGGTGTAGTGGGTGGAGGGTGAGGGGTGTAGTGGAGGAGTGCGTGAGGGGTGTAGTGGAGGAGTGCGTGAGGGGTGTAGTGGGTGGAGGGTGAGGGGAGGAGTGGGTAGAGGGTGAGGGGTGTAGTGGAGGAGTGGGTAGAGGGTGAGGGGTGTAGTGGAGGAGTGGGTAGAGGGTGAGGGGTGTAGTGGAGGAGTGGGTAGAGGGTGAGGGGTGTAGTGGAGGAGTGGGTAGAGGGTGAGGGGTGTAGTGGAGGAGTGGGTAGAGGGTGAGGGGTGTAGTGGAGGAGTGGGTAGAGGGTGAGGGGTGTAGTGGAGGAGTGGGTAGAGGGTGAGGGGTGTAGTGGAGGAGTGGGTAGAGAGTGCGGGATGTGAGACCTTTCTGCACTAGTGGGAACTTTCTAGAAGGCACAGACTGTCAGGTTGATCCCAGGACCCACCAATGTTATCTACTGATGTGGAGTCCCCCTTTAAGGTGGGCAGGTGTAGAGCAGTGGTGGGCAACCTGTAGTTCACCAGTCGAAACTACATGTCGGACATGCTGAGAGTTGTAGTTTCACAATAGCCCAGAGAGTCAGAGTGTTGAAGGTATGACCCAGACCGTATCTCCATGGGGACGTCCGTCAGTATTTATAGGTAGACGTCTTACTACAATAAGGACAACTCTACAGGAAGAAGCAGTGACTGTGTCCGAACCCCACATAGCAAGTCACCATTACGGAGCAGCAGAAGACTGCGTGTCAATGTGTCAGGGAATTACATAGTCAGCAACTCCCTAATATATCATCATTATAGAATCGCTCCTGTTACAAGGTCTAATCTGATGAGGATTTTAATCCTGTCTGCAGCAAGCAGGCGCTGTTTATGGTGGTCTGTATTCTACGGAGCAGCATCCTCAGACTTTACTCTCCTGTTTCTGTAGCTCCCATAGATCAGCGTTGAGAGAAATGCAGCGACGTGCGGCCTTCTCACCATTCAATAATAGACTTTTAATAATGGTAAATTTTTCACCAGTGAAATTGGAGAGAGTAGTTGGCAAGAATTGCGCTTGCCTTTTAAAGGGGTTTTCCGGGATTATAATATTTATCTACTTACCTTAGGATAGGCCACCAATATCAGATTTGTGGGGGTCCGATTGCTGTGTGTGTATGTAGTAACTATGTATCATAGTTATGTACGACGCTAGGAGTCCCTGCCTCTCCGTGGAACTGCTGTCCCGTACTGAAAACATGATTACAGTACGGGACAGTTGTCCTGCAGAGAGGCAGGGACTCCTAGCGTCGTACATCACTATGATGCTAGGAGCCTGGATCCCTGCAGTGTGTTCGGTCCGGGACTTTACGGACCGAACATGCTCGTGTGAATCTAAGTATACCAAAGCATTATAGCAGCGATCTAAAGATCGCATAGTAAAGTCCCCTAGTGGGACTAATTAAATAAGTAATAAATGTGAAATAAAAATGACAGTTCAAGTTTTATTTAGTGAAAGTGTAAAAAATAAATAAAAGTACAAATATATGGTATCACCGTGACCGTAATGACTCAAACAATAAAGATATGTAATTTGAAACGCAAGGTCAGCACCGTAAAAAAAAAAAACCCGCAAAAAATGTCAACGGAAAAATTAAGTTATAGCTCTTTGAATGCGACTATAGAAAAATGAAGAAAATAGCTCGTCATTAGGGCCTAAATAGGCTGGTCACTAAGGGGTTAAGAGCGATTGAAATGATGTAAACTGTGCTGTATTTCCCCTGGTATTGCAGGTCTCCTCTTCTGTGTGATCGCTGCTCGCTGCGTGCTGGATAAAGCTTTTGCTTGTATCTTGTTTATAACACAGAATAATTGTAGTAAGATACAGTGGCGATTTTTAGCAGCGTGATAGCGTTACATATGTCATCTGACGCCAATCAAAAATTGTAAAAAATTGTCAAATATGAATCCGTAATCTCCTGATGAACTGAAATATTCAGCACAGGGGGCTTGTGTGGAGTTAGAGGTTTTCTGGGAATTTGATATTGATCGTCTATCCTTAGGATAGGCCATCCATATCAGATCGGTGGGGTCTGACACCCGGCACTCCCAGTGATCAGCGTGATCAGCTAGGTGAAGGCTCTGGACAGGGGTCTGCGCCTGTTATTGCAGCTCAGTCCCATTCCAGCAAATGGGACTGAGCTGCAATACCAAGCACAGCCACTACCAAATGTGCGGTGCTATGCCTGGTAAACAATGAAAGGGACGCAGCTGATTGGTGAGGGTGTCGGGACCCCCACCAATCTGATATTGATGGTCTATATGTCAACATTGCCTATGGTGGGAAAACCATTTTAAAAAGTAAGTTCATTTTGGAGATTCCTTGCTGAGTATTTTAGGTAAGTGCATGTTCACCTGTTAGGGCATATGGATGTCATAGAGGATGGTCCCCTACTTTAGACTCCACTCTGTTAACCCCAGGGGTGATCTGCTGCTGAGAACTGCTATTGATCTGAATGTCAGGGGAAATGTGGACGTGCCGGCTGCTTCCCGTGGTGATGACCGCTGATTGCCGTGGGTTTCAGTATTCTGCTGCCCAGCAATCTGTTCACTTTTTGAGGAACTGTCTCAAGGAAAGAGGTTCTCCAGGAGTTTATCTTTAAATGCAGCATTAAGGCATTGTATAAAAAAAACCTGTACATTTATGTGCTGGCCCCAGTGTTTATACTGCTGATCAGCTGAATATGAGTGGGACTACAGTTTGACAAATTTGAAAGACTAGATTCTGTTATTTTAAAGCCCCCCCCCCCTTACCATTGAAACAATGCACAGCACGTGGACCCATTGATTTCAACGGGGCTATTCACACATGCGTGATTTTTCATGCAGCGAGTGTCCGTTGCATGAAACTCACTGCATGTCTCATTGGTGCGTTTTCAGGCTCCTAGCTGCGCGTTGAAGTGAATCGGTGCCTGAGAACACTCGTGTGCTGTCTCAATTACATTGAAAAAAAGTACTTGCGAGTGTGTGAAAAACACAGGCAAAGCAGACTGATACAGAACCGCAACGCACATGGACAGATTTACGCGCGGTTCTTAAGCGCGTAAAATCTGTCACACTCATGTGAATGTAGCCTAAGGCTGAGTTCACACTGTGCATTTTTATAGCATGCAGGTTTTTTTTTTTTTTTTGGTAGATAAACTCCCATGTATCTCAATAGTTCAATCAACCAGAAAAAAAATGCATGTTAAAGATGTAATGAAAAAAAAAAACACTCTTAAATCTGTCTGTGCGTTGCGTTATTGCATCAGTGTGCTTTGCGAGTGGCATGCGTTTTTCACGCACTTGCAAAGCTCTTCTGAATTGATGCGCAAATCACGCACTGCACACGGATGTGATGTGCGTGGTTTTAATGCACTCGTTGACTTCAATGTGAGTGAAAATGCACCAATATGGGACATGCAGTAAGTTTTGCGCAATGGACTCTGCGTGAACGGCCCCATCGAAATCAATGGGTCTGTGCTCTGAGAGTGATTTCCACGCACAGCACACGGACGGGTTTTACGCTAGTCTGAATGGGCCCTAATGAAAGAGGGATTGTCCAGAGCAGAGAACCGGTTTAATTCTGTCCAGATGATTCATTTTGCTCAGACTAAAGCGAGCGGTTGTATGATTTCTTTGTCTTCGGCAGCTGTCATTTATAATATTTATGCATGACTTTATTCCAGTTTCTGCTCCGGTTAGATGGGCACTATACAAATCCCTTATCTATGCAAATCTTTCAGTGTAAACTTGACAACGCCTGGACTCCTTTCAGTTTAAATTTGATTATGCAAATATAATGATGCCTCATGCACGCGACTGTTGTGCCACTCAGGCCGTTTTTGACGGCATCCGAGTGGCACCCGATAGTCTGCACAGACCCATTCACTTTAGCTGGCGAATCAGGTCCGTGAAAAATGGTCCGAGTTTCCGATCTGAGGAAAGATAAAACATGTTCTATCTTTCCTCTGATCACTGACGGGACGGCACACACGGTCGTGTGCGTGAGGCGTTACATTTGCATATTTTAGAGTTAAATAACAGCGTCTGACGTGACTTATTAATTTTGTGTTTTCGGGTGCAAAAACATAAAGTTTTTAACTCTCTGGCGAATTATCCAACGGCCGAGAGAGGGATGGAAACGGGGTCTCAGATTTATTGCATGATCATTTACCATTGAGGAGAAAATGGCAAGTCTGCTATGGTGACCAGGACGCCACTGGAATATTACGCGTCACGATTGCCGCACTTTGCGGAGACGGGCTGTTTAATTTACTCGTGATTTCAGAGGGCAAAAACATGACAATCACAGTTGCATGAAACCGTATGTACACGTGATTTTAACGCGCTGCTCATAGGCCAATATTAGCAGTGATCATGTAGAATATCTCGCCATGTCTACCACGATGGCGGAGGTTCAGGTAGTTACGTAGCGGCCGGATTGCCTGCAGCCATAAATATTTGTCAATCGTTGCTGTAGGCTTCCTTGTTTGTGAGGGCAGTCGCGGTCCATATGTGGATATAATATACTGTAGGTGACTTGCTTGCCGTTCGAAAGAGGATGAATAACGTGTTTGTTTATAGTAAAGATGGCGGTCGCTCTGCAGTTTCCATTGGTAGTTCAGATATAAAGCTGTCCAAAGTCATTCAGTAACTAGTAGGCATGGGAAGATGAGCGGCTGCCAGATATCTTTTACGCTGTTTATCTCGGGGGATACTGGAATCGGGTGGAAAAAAAACTCACTCGTCCAGATCATTTCACTTCATCGGGTGACGGTCAGACAGACATATAGACAGAAGATTGTCAGCAGATCTTACCAGGAAATATTTCATGTCTGACGTGTGGGAGATCCGTTCTACGGCTCGTCATTATTTACCAGCTAACCTTGCTACTTCCGCTACTTGATAACCTACAGACAATATAAGAGAGGACAGAGGAAGTGGAGTAACACATGACTACAAGATCAGACTAGGGTTTGTTTATATTCTGTAACCATGGAGACACATAGGACTGCATAGGAGCTGCGTGCACAAAATGAATTTTAAATCAAGACTATTTGTAATGTTGCCTCATATTTTTTTTTTGTTTATTAGATGCTTCGGTTGCAAAAGTGTACATACCCTTACCCATAGTAGACCTTTTAAGAATATTGAGAGGATTATATAAATATTACACACACACTTTTTAATTGTATTTTGTTTTTACAATTGGCATTTTGAAATGTTTGCGATTTGTTAATATTAGTTTTGTTTTTTTTTTACTTATTTTTTACACACAGAGCGCGCTGCTTTTGGATAGATGCGCGCATGGAAATGAATGGGATGTAATAAAGTTTGCAGCAGCGGTCGCACGGTTTCAACAGAGGAAATGTTTCTGTGAGTAAAATGTTTAACATCTTCAAATTTATTTAGTTTGCATGTTGATGGGAAAGACTGAGAGACCCCTGTAACTTCAGTCTGACGGCTCATGCACAGCCGTGTGAGCGGAGCCTGTAAGGTTTCATACTACCAGACCATGCTCCTTTGGGTGCCTTGCTTTGAGGGGAGAATACCCCTTTACATACGGCATGCAATGGAGCGTGCTACAATTTTTTTTTTTCTTTTGGGTCCTGTATTAAATCTGAGCAATAGTGAGGTCTAATACTCCTCTATGGCTCCTCTATTTCGGCTCTGTACATAATGGCGCTAGTACAGAGGTGTGTAATTCACACTGCCAGAATGCACCTGTGCTGCACAGACAAAAGCTGCGCGCATTCCATACAGTGCGCTTGGGAATTGCAGATGATACACATGGTTTTTATTGCGTTATACGTCAGGCACGTGTCCATACACTCAACATGTGCAGCTTCTCTGCGGCAGATTAAGGAGATGTAGACAGCGCTGCTTTCTTGTTTTAAAGGAAGACGTCCATGGGCAGAGTGTGTGTTTTTGCTTCATCCTATAGATCTCTTTGCTCCGTTCTGTTGGTGCTGCTGAATCTCCTGCTCAGGGAGGCACATTAACTGCACGCATCCTGCAGCACTGTCAACACGTGAACATGTACAACCATCAGTACGGTAAAATGTCTACGTTTACATATCTTTATTTCACTTCAAACTCGGAGCTGCACGAGCTTAAAAGAACAGCAAATCGTGTAGCGCTTTGTGTCGGGAGAACACCTTTGTGTCCACCGTTTATTGCATTCATTCTAAACTTGCGCCTTTACGTACAATCCCCTCATTGCTCCGTCATTGCCGGGAGTAAATAACCACTTGATATACTCAGTGTTGATAATAAAATGTGCATATAAAGTCTCCTGCCAGATGCCAGCAAAGAGTCCGGTTCTGGGTACTATCTGTGAAGATAAAGATGATCGTAATGTCGCAGGCTTTATAATAGGGCAGTGGCATAACCAGGACCTAAGAACTGAGCCGTCAGTCATTCTGCAGCTCCAGCCACACTTTAGAATTCTAGCCTGTAAACATTGTGGACTACACACCCAGTATAGGAAAAATATCTACTACTTCAGATGAATACTTATCTGTCTTTTATTATACAATATTTGTTATTCTCCTGGATAAATCCTTTGATTAGCTGCTTATGTTTATAAAAAGAAAAAGTGATTACTGCTTAACACCTCATGCACATGACCGTGTGCGCCGTCCGAGTCCCGTCAGTGATCCGAGGAAAGATGGGACATGTTCTATCTTTCCTCGGATCGGAGACTTGGACCATTTTTCACAGACCCGATAGTCCCGCTAAAGTGAATGGGTCTGTGAAGACTATCGGGTGCCACTCGGACGCTGTCAAAAACGGCCCGAGTGGCATAACGGTCGTGTGCATGAGGCATTCGGATATATTCAGACAGTGCGGTCAAGTTTTGCAACCTCTGAATATACCCTTAGATTGGAACTGGGTCGGTTTAAGTTTGTCGTTTGCTAAACAGATCAGGCTTTTTGCAAAATTGTTCACAGCACGTATCTATGAGCCTCTGATTTATGTGTCAGTCGGGTTAAAGAAGGGGCAGGGATGCGGAATTTCAACTTGACGATCCTTTGCTCTCATGGGAGATAAGCTGAAGCCAAATGGGTCTGGCACCGCTTATTCCCCTCTCTCCATTGAGTACACCTGCACCCTTGGCTGTGCTTTTATGTGTCTGGAGGGGTCGACAGGTGTGTGGCCAACAGGTGTGTGGCCAACATTACGTGTAAAGAATGCAACATAAAATACCATTATACCAGGGCACGTGTACAGTGGATATAAAAAGTCTACACGCCCCTGTTAAAATGTCAGGTTTTTGTCATGTTACAAAATGAGTCCAAGATGAATAATTTCAGAACTTTTTCCACCTTTAACCCCTTCCCTCTTCAGCCATTTTTCGGATCTTCAATTTTGCTGTTTCCTCCCTACCTTCCAAAAGCTATAATTTTTTTATTTTTCCGTCTATATAGCCATATGAGGGCTTATTTTTTGCGGGACAAATTGTAGTTTTTTTTATGGCACCATTTATTGTACCGTATAATGTACAGGGAAGCTGAGAAAAAATTATTAGTGGGGTGAAATGGGCAAAAAAACTGCGATTACGCCATATTTTTTTTTGTTTTTACGCCGTCCATCGGGCGGTAAAAACGACATTCACCTTGTTCTACGGATTGATACGATTACGGCGATACCAAATTTAAATGTTTTTGTTTTATGTTTTGCCACTTTTTAAAAAAAAAAGCTATTTACTAAATAAAAAAAATCTTCTGTGGCGCTATATTGTGTGAGCCATAGCTATTTCATTTTTCCATCAATGTAGCGATGTGAGGGCTTAAATTTTGCGGGCTGAGCTGTAGATTTCACAGATACCGATTTTTTTTTTTGGGGGTACATGCGGCTTTTTGATCACTTTCTAGAGGTAAGGTGAACAAAAAACAGCCTTTTGCATTATATATATATATTATTATTTTTTACAGCATTCACTGAGTTTAAACAACACTACATTGTGATAGTTCAGACTTTTGTGGATGCGGCGATACAAGTTATGTTAACTTTTTTTTATTTTTTTTAACATTGATTTAGGGAAAAAATGTGAAAAGGGTTTTTTTTTTTTTAAACTTTTAATACTTTTATTTTTTTTGGAACATAAAGAAAACCAACTTTTTTTACTCTTTATTATTCCCCTAGGGGACTTGAAGCAGTGATCGTTGTTGCATGATATACTGCAATACTAATGTATTGCAGTGTATCGTGATTCTGACAGTCTCCTTTGAAGCCCTGCCGGAGGAGTACAAAGATGGCGGACCTGGGGGCCTTCAAAAGTTCACCCTTGGTCTCATCAGACCATAACACGTTTTTCCACATGCTTTTGACAGACTTGATTTAGGTCTTTGCAAAACATCGCCAGGCTTGGCTGTTTTTCTTTGTTAGAAAAGGCCGTCTCCTACCCCACAGCCCAGACATATGAAGAATATGGGAGATTGTTGCCACATGCACTATGCAACCTGTACCTGCCCGAAAGTCCTGCAGCTCCTTTAATATTGCTGTAGGCCTCAAGTTTTGAGGGATGTCCAGTTCTTGGTAATGTCACTGTTGTGCCAAATGTAATCCACTTCTTGATGACCGTCTTCACTGTGTTCCATGGTATATTTAATGCCTTGGAAATTCTTTGGTACCCTTCTCCTGACTGATGCCTTTTAGCAATCAGATCCATATGATGTGTTGTAAGCTCTTTACGGACCACGGTATTTGCTGTCAGGAAAATCCTTATAGAACAGCTAAACTTTATATGGAGTTACTCAGAATCACTATAAATAATGGCAGCAGTGTACTGACTACTGTTTAACATGAGTTTAAATATGATTGGCTAATTCTGTTTTCAATAGTTTTTTATTAAACAGTTTTGTAAAATAATAATATAATAATAACACAGACTCGCAGAGTCTCAACTTTTGCATTTCAGTAATACAATTAAACAAAGTATTAGACCAACATGGTCTTCAATAAATCTCACATTATATACCATTCATGATGTCAACACTCCTGCCAAATAAATAGTATATAAATGTCTTCATTGCTAACATAGGTAACTATTCTTGACATCACATTGCTTTATAGAGTACCTTAACATGGCCTCTATGGAAGAAAGATAAGAGAAAGAAAAAGAAAAAAAAAAACAAAACACACACAATAATCAAAAGAAGGATAAGGAGGGGGGGAAGGAAAGGTGTAGGGTAGAAGGGTTTCCTAACCATCTCTATGTATTCACGAAAATGTATGATTCCTCCATGGGTCCCAAATGGCATCAAATTTGTCTAATGTACCCGCCAGCAGATGTGTTAGGCGGTCATTAACCATTATCCATGAAGTCTTAGCGATCAACATATCCATAGACAACGTGGGTGTTCGCCAGGCCCTAGCAATAGTTATTTTAGCTGCCAGAAACACATATCGGAGAAATTTACGTGCGGGGGCCCGAACCTCCGGAATAGGACCGCATAGCAGAGCCGTAATCACATCCCTGGGGGGTTTGACTTGGATCACTGTGTTAATAAGCTGGTATACCTGGTTCCAAAAGATGGCAACCACTGGACACTCCCATAGAATATGCATTAGTGTTCCCTCCGCACCACATTGTCTAAAGCAGTGCTTATCCACCAATGGGTTAAATCGAGCTATACGAGTAGGGACCATATACCATCTCATTAATACCTTATAACCCGCTTCCACCAAGGATGTATTGATAGATAGTTTCGAGATCGTACAAGCCATCTCCCGCCACTGCTCCAATTCCACTCCCGTACCTAAATCGTGTTCCCATCGAGTCATGTAAGGGAGTTTACCTTCCGGAGTAACCAGATCGGAATATATCGTGGATATTTTACGTCGTAGGCCAGAAAGCCAGCACAGCCGTTCAAAAGTGGTCAATGTACTGATGTCCCCCCTCCTGGATTTCCAGTCCAACAAGAAATGGTGTATCTGGATGTATCTAAAATGCTCCGATGGGGGCATCAAGTGTGAGTCCTTAAAGTAATCCAAAGTTCTGATGTCCCCCCCTACAAAGAAATCCTTAATCCTGTAAAACCCCTTGTTGAGCCACCACCGGAATTCCGTTCTACGCAGACCCGGAGGAAAGGCAGAATTACCCGTGATGGTCATGAGCGGATTATGGGGTGATTTAATATGAAATCTCTTTCTAAGCGAGTCCCACAGCTGTAACATCTGAGAAAGCACAGGGGAGAGAACCGGAGGCCTGTCCGAGGACTCCATCCACAGTAACGTTTCCAGCGGGAAACTGGTACATGCGGCCGTTTCAATTTGCGTCCACTGGGGGCAGTATGGTCTCGCATACATATCTGTAAATTGCGCCAGACGTGCTGCATGATAGTATTGTTGGATATTGGGAACCCCCAGACCCCCCGCAGTTTTAGGGGTAAATAAAGTTTGTCTCTGTATTCTCGGTCTTTTAGAACCCCAAATAAACGACATGATGAGCCCTTGGATTTGTCTAAGCGCCTTCTGAGGGACCACAATAGGGAGCGTGCGAAAATAATATAGCAATCTGGGCAATATCGTCATTTTGATGGAGGCAATGCGACCAAACCATGAGAGATTAAGAGGGGACCATCTAGTGAGATCTGTAGCTATTTGTTGAAAAAGTGGAGGGAAGTTGTCCTCGTAGAGGGACTCTATGGTGGGTGTCAATTTAATACCTAAATACGTCAATCTACGTGCATCCCAATGGAAATCAAAGTTAAGTTTTAGGAGCTTCACTACCCCGATTGGCAATGTAAGATTCATTGCCACCGACTTGGAGTGGTTGACCTTAAGCCCAGACAGCTTGCCAAACTGATCAAGAATATGAAAGAGATTCGGCAAGGATGTGAGATGTGTTGATATGAAAAGCAGTATGTCATCCGCAAACAAGGCACATTTATGTTCTACTCCTCCCACCTTCACCCCCCTAATGTCGGGAGAATTTCGTATGAGGTTGGCCAACGGCTCAATAGCCAGCGCAAACAGGGAAGGCGATAGTGGGCACCCCTGTCGCGTTCCTCTGCATATTGGAAAAGCTCCTGACATAAATCCCCTAGAATTTATTTTTGCTGTAGGAAGACAATATAAGATCTTAAGAATAGACAAAAAACCTGAACCGAAGCCCATTCTCTCAAGGACATAAAACAAATAGTCCCAGGATAGCGAGTCAAAAGCTTTCTGAAGGTCAAGGCTTAATAACATACTTTGACGTCCGGAAGTGCCATCCCACCCCGAACGGACAGCTGAGATAATGTCCACAGCCCGTCTCGTCTGGTCCTCCGCCTGGCGGAGGGGTATAAATCCCGCCTGGTCCTTATGTATATATGTGGCAAGGAAGGAATTCAATCTAACCGCCAGAATTTTTGTCATAATCTTAAGATCCACATCAAGAAGGGATATCGGGCGATAGTTGGCCTGATCTGTATGATCCTTATGAGGCTTGGGAATAAGATGTATGTAAGCTAAATTCGAAAAAGGGGGCAAATTATTACCCTCCCGATAAGCATTGAACAATTCCACCATGTGCGGGGCCAAGACCTCCCTAAAGTGTTTGTAATAACCTGAGGAAAACCCATCTGGCCCCGGGGCTTTGTGAGCCTTCAGATTTTTAATAACATCCAACACCTCCTCCAAACTAAATTCAGCATCCAGTGTTTCTCTATCCCCTTGGGAAAGTTTAGTAGGGAATGTTTTTTCCAGCAAGACCTTAGCCTTATTTTTATCAAACTGAGGTGGTGCTGAGTACAAAGCTGAATAAAAATCCTGAAAGGCCTTAACAACTTTTGTGGGATTCTGTGATAAAGATCCATCCGCCAATCGCAATTTCGGTGGTGTTGAGGTGTTAAATCGGGGCGTGAGACGTCTAGAGAGTAATGTTCCAGGTTTATCCCCTTGTGTAAAAAACTTATGTTGTGACCAACGCAGACTTTTTTCCGCCCAACTTGTCAGACATAAATTTAATTCTGTTCTAGCTTCCGCTAATTTTGCTTTAATATCTGCTGAGGGGTCTGTTTTAAATTGCTTAGACAAATCCGCAAACTTCCTCTCCTTTAACGCCAGAACCCCCTTCAACCGTTTCTTATTACGCGAGGCTATCTGGATGAATTTCCCCCTAATCACTGCTTTGTGAGCCGCCCAATTGGACATAATTGAGGTGTCTGGTGCCTTATTAAGTAGAAAATATGTGTCCAAATCCCTTTAACTATCTCCTGATCCGATAGTAGTGACTCATTCAATCTCCAAGAGGAGATAGGCGGCCTCCCACATAAATCTGACAGCCGAACCACAATCGGGTCATGATCAGACCAGGGTGTAGCCAAAATCCTAGCATCCGTGACCTTAGGGAGTAAACTAGTTGACATCATAACATGATCAATACGGGTGTGAATATTATGGGCTGAGGAGAAATAAGTATAATCCCTCGCTGTGGGGTTAAAATCCCGCCAGACATCTATGACATCGACAGAATGGAAGAAACGTGCTACTTGTATGCTGGTTGACGTAGGAGGTATAAGTCGCACCCTGGATGCGTGGGATTTATCCATGGACACGTCCAAGGCGATATTAGAATCCCCACCCATAATTATCGGGCCCTCTATCGATGAGTGGAGCTTGCGCCACATGCCTTGGAAGAACGCCGGTTGATTGGAGTTCGGGGCATAGTAGTTAATAAAGGTTATTGGAGATTCATGTAACAGACCCGAGACCAGGATGTACCTGCCATCCGGGTCAGAGATCGTGTTGTGAGGTGTAAACGGGACCGACCGAGACAACCATATGCCCACTCCCCTGTGCTTAGTAGAGGCACTAGCCAAAAATTTTTGTGAGTAGTGTCTATGAAAGTACGATGGAGCAGAGGAGGTAGAAAAATGCGTTTCCTGTAAAAATAGTATATCAACATGAGAGGATTTATAATACAAGAAAGCTTTTCGACGCTTGATCGGGGAATTAAGGCCCTGCACATTATGTGTGAGTAAGCTAAAGGTTTTAGCAGATTCCATGGCCGCCATCATAGAGCAGGAGGTAGAACCATGTGCATATTAGGATCCAGCCATAGAAACAAAGGTCAGAAATAGGAAAGAAGGGAAAGGACAGGGGGTAAAAGACAGAACAAAAATAGAACAGACACAAAGTATCAATAGTACCGAACATAGTCTACCGACTAGGCAGTCAAGGAAAGACTGCGAACAGGGGGACAGCAGACCGTCGTGAAGGCACAGCATTTCCGAAAATATATACCCAGACATTCAACCCCTTAACCTATATCAACCCTGAGCATAATAGGCATTCCCATGTTAAATATAAGGTAAAGCAAACTTTCATATTTTTAAAAAACAAAAACAAACATATCTATAGCCAGAGTACCAACTCACTGCGAACTTGACCCATCCAGACCCTTCCTCGCCTTTTTCGGGTCAGCTTATAAACAAATTTGCATTACTATAAGTGGGAGTCCAGAGAAGCAAAAGAAATCCCCTCATCCACCCCAACGTATGGATCCCCGGCTCCCAGTCCGCTGAGAACTGCAACTGGCGGTATCCGGCTGAAACTCCGCATCAGTGCTGCTCAAAGACATCTCCGGCCAATATGAAGAATAAAGAAAAAGAAAGAGAAACTATCTGCTTCTATAATCGGCCTCCTTTCCTTCATGTCGGATTCAATTGTTGCCGACGAGATTCCACCCTCTGTTCCCGAGGTAACTCTGGACGGCCTCCTTGGGTACGCCATATTGGTGACAACGGGGGATCCCGTATGGGGAGTCGGGAGGAGCTAGACTTATCCTGGGGTGGTAGAATATGTAAGTCCCTCAGCAGATCCTCTCCCTCCTGTAGCGTAGAGAAGCCATATTGCCTGTTATTGCGCATGAAAAGGAGACGAAATGGGAATGCCCACCGATATGGGATCGCATGATGTTTGAGGGTCTGCAGGATAGGGCGAAGCATCCGCCTTTTTTGAATGGTTTGGGGAGCCAAATCAGCAAATATCTGAACCGCTGTATTACAAATGGTGATCACCGGAAGCTTCCTAGCTCTTTCCATCACCTTCTCCTTAATCGAATAATAGTGGAGTTTCACTATAATATCTCTGGGAAGTCCATCCCTCCTCATGGCCGTCAAAGCTCTATGGGCCCGGTCAATTTCCATATGTGATTCCGATATATCAGGTATCAAGGTAGTGAGTAGCAGACGAACCACCACCGGTACCTCCGTCTGAGATTCCGGGACCCCTCTGATCCTGAAGTTATAGCGTCGGGATCGGTTTTCCAGGTCCTCAATTTTGGTGTTCGCCTCCTCCAATTGCTCCTGCAGATCCTCCATAAATCTAGTATTCTGGTTAACTCTTGCAGTGACGGAGGTCATTTTGGTCTCGATAGCCTGCATATGCGCCCCCACTTTGTGTAAATCTTGGTGTACCGCGGCTATCTTGGAGCTTATTTCCCCCATCTGAGCTTGCATGGCTCTTGATATGCAGGAAAAGATGGCGTCCTCTGTCAGTCCGGAAGTAATGGCCGGCGGCATGGGCGAGTGCTGTGACACGTGAACGGGCGCTGATTGCGGCAGTCCCAGGTCTGGGATCGGGCCCTCTCCTTGTAGATCCTCCTGTGCCTGCAATAGTGATGTGCTGCTATTTTCCCGCAGGAGCACAGGATAATCCTGTGATAACACCGCCGTGCTGGATTCTATCTGTGTCACCTGCTGCTGCTGCAGCAGGCCTTGCTCCGCCATGTTCGGCGCCGCCATCAGCATATCTGCCACGGACCTCTGAGCCTGGGTTTGCTTACCCCTTCTTCCACTCCCTCTGGCCATAGGTGGATGCCCGAACCTCTAAGGTACTTCTCCTTTCTTTTATGGGTCTCGATGTCTGCTGTTAGCGATATATATGCTGGATTGCCTTCACGAGGTGCGGAGCCTGGTTAGAACGCGTCCACCATGTTCAGCTGCGCGCATGCGCCCCCCGATTGGCTAATTCTGAACACAACCACATCCCCAATTATAAGAGGGTCTTCACACTTCTGCAACCACATGATTGTGGTTTTGTTATATTTATTTTTCCCGTCTAAATTATTTCAGTTTGTTTTTCAATGGAATTGTACAGATTATGGGTCACATTAAAGGTGGAAAAAGTTCTGAAATAATTCATCTTGGACTGATTTTGTAACATGGCAAAAACCTGGCATTTTAACAGGGGCGTGTAGACTATTTATATCCACTGTATGTCATATCCCAGCTCCCCCTTTATTAGTCAGAGCTGAGAGCTGCTATAAAGAGCGGCTTCCGCTCTGAATGACTCAGAGCGACCATGTATTCTATGGTCACACATTCACGATGGGCATTATTTAAAGTGGTTTTCTGTAAGTAAAAAAAAAAAAAAAGGTTTACATTCGGAAATGTGATAAATGTAGGCACTCCATTTTTATTATTTTATCACAATTCCTACTGTCCGTCTAATATTATAAACTCCCGGAAAACACTTTTTAATGGCATTTTTGAAATGAGTGGTTATCTGCACGTGGCCCCTCCACAGCAGCAGGTCACCGGGGCAGCTGCGTTCTGACAGGAGGTTGACCACTCAGAGCTACGTGGCAAGCAGAAATTACACACAAATTAAGGTGAAGTCAAGATCGCAACTTCAGTAGTTCCCTGTCGGAAAGAAAGTCCCAAGCGACTTACAATTATTACAAAATCCTCACCTTGCTGGAATTTTTGCTATAGAACAATTGAGGTTATGACTTTGATTTAACTCTAATTCGCCCATGACTTCCGTGTCATTGTTTGGCTTTAGTCAGCCGTATTGCTCCAATGCTTCTAAAAAAATGACGCAACTTTCTAAAATCTTGAGTAAACAATACCTACTGTTTTGTTTATACAGATCTAGGTGTCTCCATGGTACAGACTACAAACAAAACCTGTAGTCTAAGGCTATGTTCACACGGAGTATTTTGCAGGAGGAATATCTGCCTCAAAATTCAGTTTGGAACTTTGAGGCAGATTTTCCTCTCCCTTCACGCCGATTTTCGCGCCGTTTTTCGCCCGCGGCCATTGAGCGCCGCGGGCATAAAACACTGTGAAATACGCTTTCTCTGCAAACGACCGAAGATAGGGCATGTCACTTCTTTTTCCCGCGAGGCAGTTTTACTGCTCGCGGGAAAAAGACGCCGACGCCTCCCATTGAAATCAATGGGAGGCGTTTTCAGGCCGTTTTTGCCGAGTTTTGCGACGCGGTTTCCGCGTCAAAAAACTCGGCAAAATACTCTGTGTGAACATAACCTAATTCTGCAGTCGTGTCACTCTTTCCTTTCTCCTATGGTTTGGAGGTTATCAAGAAAAGTGGGCAGATGGAGTGGAGTAACACATGACTGCGGTGTTTGTAAGTAGTCTGTAACCATGGAAATACATAGATCTGCATCAGAGCTGTAGACTTTTATTTTTTTAGTTTTGTTTTTTAAACTCGTTTTATTGTACACAAAGCTTGCGTTAGATAAAGAACATTACGTCAAGTTATTCATTGAAGCAGAAAAAAGGAAAATGTACACACCGGACAACGTACATATTGTACAAGAACACTTCTCAAGCATTTGTACCAGGAATACTACTACTCCCTACGAATCCAGAGTCACGGGGGGGGAAATATCCATCCGTCCCAAATTTTACCAAACTTGAGGGAGCATTTTCTATTATGAATAATACTACTCTTTCAAATGGAATTGTTTTGTTGAACAGGGATTTCCATTACGCTATCGAGGGGGCCTATCTGGCGTTCATCTCAAAGCAATAGCTTTTCTAGCCAGGAAGAGAGCTTCTTTAAAGGGGTTTTCCAGGGATACAACATTTTTGTACTTCTACTATATGTCTAAATTAAATAAACTTCCTAATATCGGAACACATTTGTTCGTATTCCCCCTACCTCTGGCCGGCCGGAAGTTCTTCTTTTCATTCATTTTGGTTTTGTTGCTTCGACACGCTCGTGCACAAGTGTTATTATGCCGACCGACCTGTGTCGATACCTCATTGAGTATCGACACAGGTCTGTCAATGAAGCATAAGCAAAGAATGAACGGCGCTGGCATTGAGGAGGCTGTGGACCAATTGGATGCCTCAAACCCGGGACTCCTGACGTAGACCCGGGTTTGAGGCATCCTATTGGTCCACCGCCTCAATGCCCTCCCCGTTCATTGTCCGCTTATGATTCAATGCCGGCAACATTTACTTGGCTTTCACTCTATTCCTCCGTGCTCGTGCGCCGCTCGCCCTTTCCTGGGCAGGCAGCGCATGAGCACTTAGGGATCGCATGAAAGCCAAGTAAATGTTGCCGGCCTTGAAGCATAAGCAGAGAATGAACGGGACGGGTATTGAGGAGGCTGTGATCCAATAGGATGCCTCAAACCCGGGACTTCTGACGTAGACTTGGGTTTGAGGCATCCTATTGGTCCACAGCCTCCTCAATGGACGCCCCGTTCATTCTTTGATTGATTCAATGCCCACCCCATTTTCTTGGAGTCCATTCTGATAACTCCGTGCACGGGCCACAGCAAAAATTGGGTCTCCCTGGAAAACCCCTTTAAGGAAAATTTGCACATAGTGTGACCAGTGTTCTTCCTGCAGGCAGACTTCTGGTGTTTTTGGCACTGGCTGTGAAGTTGTTAGTACGGTAATAATTTCATCCCAGAAGGAACTAATATATACGTAGACTCCCAGATAAGATGCATGAAATTAGCCTCCGAAGAGTGACATCTGTGACATTCGGAGATTGGTAAACGGCCCATTCAATGCAGTCTAATAGGGGTGAGATAACAGTGACTCCAGCGCCTCCGACCAATCTTCCTCCGACAAGGAGGGGATGACCGTTTTCCAGGCAGTCTACACAGGTAGAGTTTGAGAGTCAATTTTCGCATTAAGAAGGTGTGTATAGCGCGGAAATAATGCCCTTGGGGCCCTGTGTTTTATATATTCCTATCAACGGGAACTTGTATAAAGATAGTCTTATGAAATTGCGACGATAAAGCGTGTCTATTGCAAGTATCGAAGAATCGGGAACGTTCCAAATTATAACAGTCCACCGTTTGTGTAAATGACATGAGTGTGTTATCTTTATAAATGTCACCTAGGCAGAGAATTTCTCTGGATTTCCAAAAGTCTGCACCGTCCAGTGTTTGTAAATGGGGGAACATTGGGTTGTCCCACATTGGGGTGTCATCCGCTAAATCCCTAAACCCACATAGCATCTTGACTGCCTTCCATACCTGACGTGCACGTCTGTAAAGCAATAATAATTTACCTATAAACAATGTGGAATTTTCCAGGATAGGCCAAAGGATGGATTACTCCAGTATTTGCCCCAAAGCATACTCTGAATAGGCTTCCTGTGTCGAGGAGAGCCAGGTCCTCAAGTAACGTAGCTGGCCTCCCAAGAAATAAATGTAAAAATCAGGTAATGCAAATCCACCTTTTATTTTTGGGTGCTGTCCTGTAGTAAGAGCAAGTTTCCTACAAGAGTTACCCCCATATTAAAATTTGACATCAAGGAGTTCAGTTTATTAAAAAAGGACTTGGGGAGAGGACCATTTACGTGTTCCAGCCAGTAAAGGCCTTTTGGTAGAAGGATCATTTTAATTAAATTTACTCTTCCGGCCATCGAAAGAGGCAAGGTCTTCCATGGCCTGAATTTCTGGATAAAGATCCTTCAGTGGGTGTACATTTTTTGCATGTGAACCAGTAGGGTTTTTTGTTTTTATATTTATACCCAAGTACTTGAAGCACGCAACGACTGGGAGATTATAATAAGCAACGGGCCAGTCTACCTCCCACAGAGGCTTCAAAGCAGGTTTGGCCCAGTTGATCAGAAGACCAGAGAAGGACCCAAATTGATTTAACTTCAATGTTTTTATTGAATTTTCACATGAATTACGACTTGTAAAATAAACATAATTTCAGATGTGAGATACAAGCATAGGTTCGTTACAATATTGGCAGTAGATTAGAGAGGATATTTGCAAAGATAACAAATCACTGCTCCTCATATATACGCTTTTTGTTGTTACCCACCTGGGTTATAGGCAACATTTCTCAAATACTTGATTGTAATAACTCTCTATGCATACATAAATAAAAGCAAAAAAGAGTATCAAACCAAGCAAAAATGCAAAACAATCCCTCGCTCATTGTCTCAGAAGATCTCACCTGAAACATTCAGGACCTACAGGTCCCTCTAGTTGTCGTGACGCCCAGGACCCCTCCGCATCAGCTCGACATGGCAATTCTCCACCACCACTCGTTAGCTATTGTTACTCTCCCCAGTAGAACTCTTCCCCTACAACTATACCAGCCGTCCTAAATGTCATGTGTTGAAATTATATATGTTTGTATATATGCCACAAGTCGCTCCTGATACCACATAGTTTGTTCAAAACAGACCTGAATCATCTGTTTAGTCGTAGCTGGCAGTATGGCAATAAAACTTTCCCAACTCTCAAAAAAAACTTTGGATATGAATTTCTTTCTTATTTGATGCCTCCACCTAATCCATCTTCATCTAGAAGGAAAGCTTTTCAAGATACAGCTGAAACGAGGGAGAGGTGGAATGATTCCATGTATGCAAAATGGTTTACAAACCTTGCCGCTGAGGCCATATAAGGATTCCCTGCCCCCTGGAGTGCACGGTACAGTATCCACATCAATGTGACCAAAGATGACCCAAACCGGATTAAACGGGACTTAGTTGACCTGATGAGTGACCATAAAGTCGTGTACTTCCAAAACGATTGTATCATTGAAATATGTCCGCCGAATCCTCCCCACATCTGAAGCAGTTCGCATTGGGAAGTAACGTCATTTTAAACCCCCTAACTGGCAAAATGTTTGCCCTATGGTAGATCTGCAGCGCCATTTCGGTATAACGACTAGAAGGGAGTTACTTAATGCTGCGCTCCAGGGCAGAAAGTAGCTGTGGGATATCATTTAGTCATGGCCGTCTCGGATGCCTGGTAATCCAGGGGGCAGTGTAAAAATCTGTAGTTTCTAGAAGTATGGCCCCTATCTCTTTCAGAACAGGTCAGGAAGGAGCGTATAGCCGGACTCCACTCCAGTGAAGTATACGGAAGTGCGGAAGTATACGGTTTAAGTAACTACGGGCCTGCAGGTATTCAAACAATTTGAAAGTTATTTGCGGGTATTTATTTTTGAGATCAGTAAACGAAAAATACTCTTAGTGTCCATGTCTATGAGATGGCCAATGTTCGCAATACCCCCCTTTTGCCATTGAGAGAAGTGTGCGTGCGCCATTCCTGATTGAAAGTCCGGGTTACATGTCAATGTTAGGAACAATGAGTAATGAGGATGAAGGGCTCTGAGCGATCTCATCTTCTGCCATGCCCGCCACGTCGCTATTAATAATGGATTATTTTTACATACATCAGGTATTTTGCGAAATGGGAGGTGTAACAAATTGGGCAGTGCAATAAATGAGCTACATGTCGCATCCCGACCCAAATTGATTTACAATATCTACGGCCCTCGGACGTGTAGTGTCCACCGCAGACCTAAAAATAACCAGGTCATCCGCACACAGGCCAATCCTACTCTCCCTACGTCCAACTGTTACTCCTCTAAACATGGGATCTTGGCGACTCTGAATAGCCAGAGGCTCAATGGCCAAAGTGAACAGGAGGGGGGATAACTGACACCCCTGTCTAGTTCCCCTACCCAGCTCAAAAAAGGTCGAGCCTATTCCATTTACCAGTATGTTTGCCTTGGGACTACTATATAAAATGGATACCCACTTGGAGAATCTAGAGCCTAAGCCAAACCAAGCCAGCACCGCGTGCAAATATATCCATTCCACGGAGTCGAAGGCCTTGGCCGTGTCAATTGAAGCCAAAGCCCATTCCTTTTTCAAATCCCCATCTGCGAAACCGCTTGGACCCTACGGATGTTTTCAGAAGTGGATTTCCCCAGAATGAAACCCGACTGATCCTCCTGTATCAAGGTGGTGACAACAGCATTTAGCCTTTTTGCCAGAATTTTGGCCAGCAATTTATAATCTATGTTAAATAAAGAAATCGTCCTGTAAGACCCGCATTCCTTGGGGTTTTTGTGGGGCTTCAGCAGAATCAGAATAGTGGCTTCATATAAGGACCCAGGTAAATTATCTCCGCGGAAGTCCCGTCACTAACCCTGTTCACTTCTACTGGATTACACTGTTCTGTATAGTCCTAGGTGTAGTCATAGTTGCAAGATGCAGGTATTCCCATGGCTGCAAAGATAAAAAAAAGCATGACCTACAACACCTTGGCAACTGCAGAGGGATTGTCCCTATAATTGTCTTACTTTATTGCAGGGCTGGATTAATCCTATGGGCCAGGTAGCCAATGAGCCTAGAAATTTGCAGCTCTTATGATTTTTAAAAAGTTTCTTATATTTTGGCAACCTAAAATAAACGTACTCCTGGGAAGGTCTAATGCCTGTTGCACACGACCGATGTGCCACTCGGGCCGTCTTTAGTGGCATCCAATAGTCTTCGGACCCATTCACTTTAGCGGGTGAATCGGGTCTGTGAAAACTGACCCGATTCTCCCATCCGTGGAAAGATGGGACATGTCCTATCTTTCCACGGATCACTGACGGGACTCGGCCGGCACACAATGTCGTGTGCATGAGACATTAGACCCAGTTCACACTGAGGTTTTTTTGGCGCTGATTTAGACGCAGAAACTGCATCTGAGTCAGCGCCAAAAACCGCCAAAGTTGATCCACATTGATTTCCATGAGATGCAGAGGAGTTTTTTTCCCGGGCAGCTTTTAGCCGCCGAAAGCGGCATGACCCTCCTTGACGTGGCTCCACCTCTAAACTCACATTGAAATCAGTGAGAGGCAGAAAAAACCTGCGGCGCTCGTTTCCGAGTGTTTTTCGCAGTTTTTTTGCCCGCGGTGGTAAATGACTGCAGACGAAAACTGCTGCAAAAGAGCCCAGGCAGGTCAAAATCTGCCTCAAAATTGCTGAAGAAATTTTGAGGCAGATTTTTTTTTTTTTCTGTCTGCAATAAACTCAGTGTGAACAGGGCCTAACTGGCTCCTGAAGCCTACAGCATTATTTCCCAATTAGGGGTTCCCCACAAGACCGCAGTGAGAGCTGTCAATATTAGACCTTGTTCACACAGTTCTGATTTGCTGTAGATTTTGCATGTATTATTTTTTTTTTAAGCCAAAATCGGGAAAGAAACCCGAAACAGAAGAAATATATTAAAGGAAGGCCTCACAGGTCTGCTCTCCTGGATCCAATTCTGGTTTGGGTATAAGAAATGCAGGCAAAATCTGCAACAAATGTAGAATCGTTTATTCCCTTACATCAAGCCATTTCACTGGCCTCTAGTATCGTGTCCACCCGTATGGCATTGCTATAATTAGTGCAGATGCTTTTGATTTCTCTCTGAACGTGTTAAAACCTTTTGCCATCAGGGTGATGTTTCTTGTGCCGTCCATCCGGTATTTCTGCTTCTACAACCGCCACAAACGTTTATTATATAGGTCTGACGCTGCAATCTGTGGAATCTCCCTTTTGAAGTTTAGACTTCAGTCTCTCGAGCAAAGTCGAATGGTCTGTGACATTTCTAGCTCATGAAGGACTAAAGGTCTGAGGCAGCGTGTAAAGGGATTATATGAGGTTACTGCCCTCCTTTCTATAAATGTACATTGTAGATTGACTTGCCTAGAGGTTGCATGGCCAACAGAGGACCTGTCACCAGGTCATATTAGTTGAACTCGTTAACTGACCTGAATAGCGCTGTCTCCCAGAATCCAGCGCTGTTTTTCTTCTTTTTTTTTCTTCTTCTTGGACCACCCCGTTTCAGAGATATGGCCCACTGTTGTGTTGGCTCCCTATATGCTAATTTGCTGTAGTTAGCCAATGGGGTGGAGCTAGCTGCCCTGCCTCTGATGACCAATCAGCGCCAGGCAGCTTGAGGGTAGTTCATGCCTTGTTGGCTAACTACAGCAAATTAGCATATAGGGAGCCAACACAACAGTGGGCCATATCTCTGAAACTGAAAAAAAAAAGAAAAACCGCGCTGGAGTCAGGGAGACCGCGCTATACAGGTCAGTGAACCACTACAACTTATATGATCTAGTGACCGGCCCTCTTTTTAAAGGGGTTGTGCCACAAAACATGTGTGCGGAATTGCTGCGGTTTTTCCGTCCGAAATTTCGGATGGAAAAAGCGCAGCAGAATACAGTAGCAGCAAAGTGGATGAGATCTAACAAATCTCATCTACACGCTGCGTAAAAATTCAGAGCAGAAACTGACCCGCGGTGCGTATTTTTCGGACCGCATGTAAATCACTGCTGCGCAAAGTGGACTGAATTGCTGCGTTTTTCAGAGGAGATGTCACCATCGCCCAGTATTGTGAAAAACGCAGCAAAATACGCACCATTTTTTTTGCCGTAAAAACCGCAGGAAATGGTATGTTTTTGCCGCAGCGGAATGTCTGCGTTTTTCAACGGAATTGCTGCAGAAAGTTTTTGCAGCAACTCCGTGGTGTGTGGACAAGCCCTTACGTGGCAGCGGATGACTACAAGATTCCCCTGCCTCAGTGTCTGTACGGGTGATGTGTGGCCCTAAAATGTTTTCTGGTAGTGGGATTGTTAACATCGTGGAGTAGAAAACACTGTTGGAATAGTTTTAGATTCTTAATACCCTGAATTTCTTGCAGCTTGATGCTCTGCGGCACCATCTGGAATTTATATTTGCTTCCACTTTGTCCTCCGCTGCCTGTGAGAAAGTTGTATGTGTGACGTAAATCTTCCACAAACACATGCTGTTAATAAAGAGTCTTGGATCCTCGGAGTGAGCGGGCAGATGGGTCATGTTCAAAAATTGTAATAACACTCCCGTCATAAGAAAATGTTTCTCTTGCCCCAAATACAAAAGGTTTAGCTTTGAAGTGTAGCTCTTCTATTGTGAAATATTAGGCGATCATGACTTCCTGACATAGTTGTGGGGTGAGTTACTCAAGTCCTACATAAAGACTGTCAGGAATTCATTCCCTGCAGACTCCTCGCTGGCAGGGAACCATGATCTGGCATACAGCCGGCTGTAGGGTCTGCAGGCGTTAAAAAGAGGTGCATGGGCGATCAAGGGGGCCCCCCCCCATAGACAACAGCCACATCTGCAGCATTGATTATTAAAAGTACATTCATCGTCGTTCTGTCTTCCGCTGGAATTTCAGCTTTTTGACTTGGGGGGGGGGGGGGGGGATGTATTGCACTGTTTATCTTGGGTTTCCTGTGGAAATGCAGAACGGTCAGAATTTATATGACACCTACACAGACAGAGCAACAGGAAAGCGGGGAAGGTCCGTACAACAATGCAGATTTATATGCCACTTGGGGTCTGTGGATAGCTGGACAAGCACTCCTATTGGCATTGAAATGGGCACCATTCGTGGTGGTCGGCAGCATCTGTTGGGCTTCATGCGCTCGGCTTTATGGCTCCGTACAAGAAGTCATAGATATTCTGTTCATGAATACTATTAATATAAGATTTATCTGCTTCTGTGTTATTGGTGACTGGTGCCCTTTAAATTCTGTATTCATCACCATAACCGCGTTCTCTTTTTAAGTTTAGAAGAATTAAAATTAGTCAACGGAAAATACCCGCAGTGGTTACACATCAGCAACGAGCTGCCTGAGAAGTGCGTGAGAGATTGCAAAACACTCAGAGGAAATTCTAAAAGAAGAAGTCCAACCCTTCTCGTCATGAAATGAAGCTGTACTAGATTTGGGTGTTCTTGATTCAAAAGCGAATGCGTCACCGCACAGAGTTAAAGGGGAGCTCCGGGACTGTGGCATCACGTCCTGTTGTGTCTATTCATATGATATAGTACAGATTGTGTTACCGTCTGTTTTCTTCTTGCCGGAGTCCTCCGTGACTGTCACGCCGTGTGTTGTATTGGGCAAAGTTGCAGCAAATTGGAGCAAAACATTTTTACAGAATTGGGGCGACATTTGGTCACCGGTAAAATCGGCATTATCACTAGCTAAATGTTTCGCTATGAGGCTGAAGGTCGTTGGCGACTTGCGAGGATCGAAAGAATAGTGAGTGTTGCGCAACTTTTCCTCCCATATGGATACATTAAGGTGGTGCAATGGTTACGCTAACCTGGCCTTTAACCATGACCGTCACCCGACCAAAAATCACCATCGAGCCCTAACCATAATGTACACGATGGGGAAGATCTGCAGAGTGCAGTAGTAACCTTGGACATGGAAAACCTGCTAGACTAGAGTCTACGGAGGAATGCGTGAAGCGCAATTAAATAGGACATGTTCTATTTTTTCACGGACCCTTCACACGCTCCGTTGAAACAGCGGCCATGTGAACGGCTCCTTTGAAGTACATGAGTCCGTGTGACTTCCGTCGTTTTAACGGCCGTCACACGGACAACATATACGCTCGTCTTAATGAGCCCTTAGCCACGAGCAGGATTATTTATGCATTTTTTTTACACATTGTTACGCTTTGATGCAAAAATGCATGAAGTTGCCTACGAGTAAAGTGCTGGGTGACATTATGACAATGTAAGGTGTTTATGCTCCTAAAATATATGGGTATAGTGTAGGGCTGGGCGATTATGACCTAAATCAAAATCACGATTAATTGAACAGGTAATCTCGATTACGATTATTTAGGCCACACCCTTTTTTCATGCCACACCCCATGCTACGCCATTGAATTAATATTTATCCCCTGAGCCTGCTGTATACTACTGTATATAATATACCCCCTGACACTGCCCCCACACAGCATATTGCCCCCATAGAGCCCCCCACACAGTATAATGCCCTATAACTGCCTCTCCCACAGTATAATGTTCCCATAACTCCCTCTACATTGTATAACGCCCCCGTAATTTACTTCCACGTAGTATAATGCACCCCACACAGTATAAAGTCCCCCATAGCTGCCCCCAAGCTATGTAATGCCCACATAGCTGCCCCCAGTAGTGCCTGATAAAAATAATATACACACCTAACCCGTTCCAACGACGAGTGGTCTGTGCAGCACGGCGCAGACAGGCACGATGATGTCACTGCCTCGCGTCCGGTGTTACATAGTGAATGGTAGAGCAGGGACCTTGCGGCTCCCTGCTCTACCATTGGATTCAACTGTATCTGCGTCCTGAAGATGCAGACAGTTTAAACTGAGGAAAAACAATTGATAAAACCAAAATTTGCAAGATGTCGATTTTAATTGCGCTGAACTTTTGATTTCGATTTATTTTTCGATTAATTGTCCAGCCCTAGTATAGAGATATAATAGGATTTATTTATTTTTTGGGTTATCCGGGGACCAAAAATTGCATTGCAATAATATATTTATGTGAAACTAAGTAACTTACTAATAGACTTTCATTAAATATTCTGGGCTAAATGGTGCAGTTCAAACCTCATGAATTGTTCAGGAAGTGCTGGAGCTTTTCTAATAATAATGACGCTCCGACACGGCCCCGTGTGACTGAGCTCTTCATGAACATGACCACAAGGGGCAGTCACATTGCCTATTGCTTGAGTCCTGAGCAGAACATCAGCTGATTCTTTGCTCGGGGACTCCAGCGATAGGAAACCCGAGAATTGACCAGATATGGATGTCGGGAGCAGGGCTGGAGTCCCGGGCAGAGCGCTAGCTCTCCTCACAGCTGTGCCCCTGCCTACGCACTAACAAAGTTTTGCACCTAGGCGTTCGGAATGGCACGTGTGCAGAATTGTGCCCTCAACTCCTCTCCGGCTTCACTGTGGCACAGGGCATGCTTGGAGGATCTAGGGCATGATTGTGCGCATGTGCCGTATAGTACGCTGAGCATCCAGGCGAGGGATTTGGAGTGAGATTTGGAAGATGTTTTGGGACGGTACGGTTATCAATCATCGGACGGGGTGCGCGGGTGCAACATGTAGAGAGCCGCCCTGGTGCCGCGTTACAGTTCATTTCCATAGCGGGCACAGAAACTTTTTATGTAGATTGCACAGGTACCTTGGCGGTCTTACAAAAAGAGAAAAAGCCCAGTATAAAGTGTGCATTGTGTGTTTGGTAAGAAGTTGACATCCCGCTGTAATATTTCGGCACCTATAAGAAGGTCCCAATAAAGATGTTCATGGGTAAATCTGCTCCCACTAAAGGTCCATACAATCCTCTGATCCGGTGAGCGCTTACTTGGATCTGTTGTGCTCTGTTCGCACCCTTTTTTTTGTGCAGATGTATGTCAGGATTGCGTCTAAACTCCTTCTTTTTGGAGGCTACTGACAACCTCTTTGACACCAGAGAATAGGATGAGGTTCTGTTAGTGATTGTTGCTCTGGTTACCCTTGCATTGTGGGGGCTGGGTCACTCCTAGGAGCCAGGGAGTTAATGAGCCTAGAGATTTGCGCTTGTTTTCGATTTATGTCGGATCTTGTTGCCTTGTCACTAGATATCAGACGCGCTCCTGTGAAGTCATTTTGTGTTTTTTCTTCGTGCTGACTAAACGTTTCTGAATGCACGAAAGCTTCAGGACCGACGGTCTGCGTTACACGTGATCTGATCTGCAGGATACAAGATATCATTCACGTGTGTATATATTTTATTATTATTATTTTAAAATGTATTACTTTTAATTTTTTATTATTATTTTGTATTATTAATCATGAATTCATGTCAGGGATAATTTTCCATTGTCATGACTGTAAATATTAAACATCACATTGTGATGCCAGAACCTGACCGCAACCCTCAAAAACAGCAACTGTATTTTGAAAAAAATAATAATTTTGCTGCATGTTTGTTGCAGGTGTTAAACAGGTTTTCGCCGTAAGTTCGCGGTTTTTGGTCACACCTGTGGCCTCCCCCTTCGTATTGCACTGGTGATGTAATTATTGACCGATCATCAGGCTGTTCTTTCTATGGGATATCCTCAAATCATGACCTGTTGGGGTTATTTGAGGACAGAAGTTAAGAAATGTCGCGTTCACACGTTCTGGTTTTGCTGCAATGTTTGCAAAAATGGCAAACCCGCTGCGTGTGAACACAGCCAGATGCTGAATTAGATCAACACTCTCTTCTCCTGTTACTGTCATCATTTCCATCATCTCATTTGCTGAATAGTATTTTTACAGGTTTTTTATTTTAAACAACCCCTATCCACCTGCCCACTCGGGACCCCCCAAATTTTAGCCAGAGCAGAAAGCCGCTCTCCCTCTGAAGGACCCATCTCACCTGTGTATTAAACAGACGGCTCGTTGATCTCCGAGGAGACCATGTAATGCTTCATTTCTCTTGGTAGAAGAGGCGACTTTTATTTATTGAGGTATTGACTCATTGATTGGCGCTGGGGCCATGGAGTACGTATGTTACCCCTGGTCTTGCGTGGTATCCTCCAGGTTCTCCAGTTTCCTTCCACACTCCTATAAAGTACCCATCGGATAATTGGCTTCTTATAAAATTGGCCCCAGCGTGTGTATTGGGTGGTGGGTAAATAGTGAGCCCCACTTTAGCAGAGAATGAGGTGAAGGACGTTTTATGTGCAGAACGTGTTAGCGCTCTATTATTAATGGATAATTCATCATTCTCACTGCAGATGTCGTAACATGGTATGTAGCAAGTATGGCTAATGGGGTCGCTGAAATAATACAGCAGACTTATAGTTATGAGTTTGCTGTATTCATGAACTGCGCGTCACCACGGCCCCTCTCCGCCTCCCCCCGCCCCTCTCCGCCTCCCCCCGCCTCTCTTCGCCTCCCCCCGCCTCTCTCCGCCTCCCCCCGCCTCTCTCTGCGTTGACGGATAACTCAGTTATCTTAGAAATATATAGGCAGTTACTGAATATTCAAGGACAGGCTCGACAAAAGAGAACCTTAAAGGGGTTGTCCACTGCTGGACAACTGATGACCTGTCCACCAGATGGGTCAAAAGTATATCATCGGTGAGGGTCCGACACCCGGGCCCCACACCGATCCGCCACTTCGGCTGCCTCCGGGATACAAAATCACCATTGCAAGGTGTAGAAATATTTCATAGATGCAGAAAAGTGTTTGTTGGAGACTCGGCAGCATGTTGGATGGAGACTTCGCACTCACCCAATCACTAAAACGGAGCCGCAGAAACGCTCGGATGAGTGCTGCTTCACTTCTGGGCGGCTTTCCTCGGAGCGGTGTATGTGCTCATTGACTTTCTATCGAGCCCGCGCACCGCTCCAAGGAAAGCCTCTCAAACGAAGCGCCACAGCACTCACCCGAGCGCTTCTGCCGCTACATTTTAGCAATCAGTAGGGGTCTCCGTGCTCGGACCCCCACTGATCAAAACTTCTGACTGGTCACTGACATGTCAAAAAAGTTTTTGGAATGTTTAGTTACCCTTTAAAACGGTAAATCTCTGATTGATCTGTGGCCTGGTCGGGGCTTCTATTGTTGGGATGGTGATCTGTCTTTCCAAGGATTGCGCCCAACAACGACTGAAAAATAACACGGGAGATCAACTCTGAATTCAGAATTTTGCTTTAGATCTAAATAGAGCAGAAATTGTAACATTTTATGTAGCTTTTAACTGAAAGTTTTCTTATGGATCGTCTAAGTAAACTATCGTGATTTGGTTTTCTCTTCATTTGATCTGCAGTCCTTTCATTTCGTCTGATTCTTCTTTGAATTTTTTTTAGCGTTTGAATGAGGCGTGAGAATTGACAGCGATGGCTTTCTGCGCAAAAATCCGAAACGCTAGGAAGTATGAAGTAGACGCCACTCCTCCTAAAGGGATAGAAATTAATTTCTACCTGGGAGACAAGTTGCCAATCTTGTTTACTGAAGGAACCTACACCGCGGAGGATCTGCTCATCGAGGCCGCCCAGAAATGCAGTAAGCGTCCGTTAACCCTTGTGTTTCCGGTGAATTACATGGCGCTTCTTCTGGTTTGAATAAGATTAATTCTTCCATGTTTCCTTTTAAAGATATCTCTCCGTTGTGCCACAATCTATTCGCGCTTTACAGTGAGAAGGACGACCTCTGGTTGCCTCCAAATCACCTCTTCAAAATAGATGTCAATACATCTCAGAAGCTTCATTACCGAATCAGGTCAGTGGCGTTTGGATTTTAGATTTTCTTTTATTCATGTACAAGGTGGTTCCCAAGTTGGAGTTCACTCCTATCAATCTGATCTGTGAGAGTCTTGGCCCAACCTGGACATCACTCACGTCCGTAGTTTTGGTAACTCCCATTCATTTTAAAGAAGCATTTTTTTTTAAATGATGAGACATGACCTAAAACTCTTAGGCTGGGTTCACACGACCATGTTACGTCCGTAATGTGCGGAACGTATTTCGGCCGGAAGACCCGGACCGAACTCAGTGCAGGGAGCCGGGCTCCTAGCATCATAGTGATGTACGACGCTGGGAGTCCCTGCCTCGCTGCAGGACAACTGTCCCGTACTGTAATCATGATGACAGTACGGGACAGTAGTTCCACGCAGAGGCAGGGACTCCTAGCGTCGTACATAAGTATGATGCTAGGAGCCCGGCTCCCTGCACTGTGTTCGGTCCGGGTCTTCCGGCCGAAATACGTTCCGTACATTACGGACGTAACTTGGTCGTGTGAACCCAGCCTCATGTGGGAAACCCCTTTTTGTTGTCTCAACAAGTTGAAAACAAAGTTGTACGTGCAAGTTTTTTCCCCAAATATATGTATATTAACCCCTTCCCGCCACCAGTCTGTAGATATACGTCCTAGCCTCCGATGCCCCGTGCAGCCAGGGTGTATATCTACAGTCCAAACCTTAGTGGCAGATTGCGCTGTATAGCACTCCACCATTAGAGGGATCGGGCTGACTCTGCTGAGGTGCAGGGAGCTGAAAGATCACCTCCTTCTCACAAACAAACACTTAAAGGTGTTTTCCCATCAGGGACATTTATGACATATCCACAAGATACGTCGTAAATGTCAGTCAGATGCGGGTCCCACCTTTGGGACCCGCACCCATCTTTAGAACAGGGCCCCCTAAACCCTGTTCTACCGCTACGTGATGTGGCTGAAGCGTGTGATTTCCGAGAGCTACGTTGTTTGCGTAAGTCCCATAGAACTGAACGGTAGTTACGGAAACGACGTAGCTCGCATTCTACACTGCTTCCGTAGCTGCTATTCACTACTATGGGAGTTACAGAAACAGAGATGGGTGAGGGTCCCAGAGGTGGGACCCGCATCTATCTGACATATCCTGTGGATAGGTCATAAACGTCCCTGATGTGAAAAACCCTTTAACACAACTCAAAGTGAGCACTGGAACTTAAATGCTGGAAACTTCCTTCCTGCATTCGGGCTGTTGCCATGTAAACCCGTGACGTCTTGATGATGTCACAGGCTTCCAAGTGTGACATGGAGGAGAGGAGCATGCTGGGAGGACATGATCTGCAGCAGCCATTAGATCCTTATTATATGTGATCTAAGGCTCCATGCACACGACCACATTTTTCATCCGTAATTACGGACCCATTCATTTCTGTAGGCCACGGACACCTTTCCATATTTTTACGGATGGGTGTCCTATGGGAGCGTTGCTATGCGATGCCAGGGGATTACCCAAGATTCCTCCCTGGTTTTTTTGTGGATCCGTAAATACAGATGCATTACGGATGAAATACGGACCGTATTAATGGACACCTTTCCGTATATGTGGATGATTTACGGATGACTATGAATGGCTACGGATCCGTATTTACAGATGGTATTTACGGATGGATGATAAATACGGTCATGTGCATGGGGCCTAAGGGATGCTGGAGGGAAACACATCGTGCCATCCCAGTTACTCCAGCACCAGGTCAACAAGTATGAAATAAATCCAGTAACAAATAAATAAAAAAAAGATTAAAAATAATAAAAAATGAAAATACATCCTCTTAACTCGCCTGTATCATCAGGAGCATACCCTATGAAATGGAAGCACGTTACATGAGCGACTTGCACCCTTGTATTAATGCGTCCAAATCATGCAAAATTTGTTACCCCAAATCCAAAAAAAGATAATCTAAAGAGGACACCCCCCCCAATTTCTTTCAATTTTTAGAACCACCCCACCTCATCCCACAGTCCTCAATGCATATAATCCGCTTTACATAACCTTATATGTCACCATGACCACAAAAATACACATTGCCGCCAAATAACACCCCCTCAATTCCTCCCTAAGGCCCTGTTCGCAATTTTAAGGCAGATTTTCACCTGCCTGCACTTTCTTGCCACGGTTTTTCCGCCTCAAATTCAGCGCCAAAAAAACTCAGTGTGAACAGGGCCTAAATGGTAATAACAAAGAATCCACCCTATACGGCTTTAAGAAAAAATAGAGGCTACCAGAGCAGATACTGAAGCCCGGTTTTGATAGAATATGGCGCTAATCCTATGTATGTGTGTATATCTGTAGCCCGGATATGATCTGCTGCACTACCTCTCTCCTTTTATCCTTTAGATCGGGACTCTATATTGTTTGATTTATATTTTGATTTGGGGGTTAATTAATGTTTTATGGGACCCTGACCCCCTGTGATTCTTCATGGTCAAAGATCCTGCCCTTTTGAAAGTCTAAGCAGAGTATACTGTAAGGAGCTTCACTTTAACGGCGATCGGCTTTGCTCGGAAAGCTCAGCGAGCGGTGTAAGAGCTCAATCGAAAACCGTACACAGCTCACTCGGCTTTCCGGGGAAAGACGAGCAGAAATGAAGCGGCTCAGTGCTCACCTGAGTGCTTCTGCCGCTTCGTATTAGCGATTGGCGGGGGTCTCAGTGCTCGGACCCTCCGCTTTGGACAATCCCTACTCATTAGAAGGGTCTCTTGACAATAAGCTGACTATAAAGTTTCCCCCCTTGTTGGGACCCCAGCGATCATCTGTAATCTGTGGGGAAACCTGGCAGTAAGTGTTAATTTTCCCTGCAGCGCCACCACAGGAGAAATTAAGCATTACACAGTGTCCATTCATATCAATGTGTCATCGGTGTAATACAGAACAGGACCCCCTCCCCCCTCTATTAACTAAAAATTCCCTAATAGGGTGCATGACCATGTGTTTTCTAAACTGAACAACCCCTTTAAGTGGTATTCTGAATATAAATATTTAGGGTATATTTATAGGATAGGCCATAGATGTTAAACCTCTGAGACCCCCACCCTTTGTGTAGTCTTAGTTTTTAGTTGTCTCTTGTTGCTGTGTCATTTGAAAAAAAATGACTAAAACAAACGCAAATCTAATTTTTGTCAGTGAAGTCCCTGCTGCACCCGGGTTGCGCTTTTTATCTGGGTATAACCGCTCTTGCTTGTATTTTCTATTTTCACCTTTGCAGTCTAGCGTTCTGCGCTATGTGCTGGATTCACAGGCCGGGAGTAGCGTTGTGTAAAGGAACTATTTTTTTTTTTTTTACCTCTTAAAAGGTCCACCGGGGCTGCTCTTTCTTTCTTCCTTCCTCAACTGGAGTAAGATTACATCTGACCTCGGCGGTTTCAGAGCAGCACGCGCACCCCGTGGTGTGGGACATGTATTTTGATCAAGACGTTGTACACAAGATTCGCATTCGACAACATGAATGAATCCAGACTGACGAGATCATGATAAATGAACTTTTTGGGGTTGTAGTGAATTGATATATGTAAATAGTCTTTTGGCACGAAAACCTTTTCTTGCACCGATGAGATTGCAGCTGGTGGTTGTATTGCTTCACCTTACCCGTGCTTGATATCGAGCCGCTGCCTTCCACCCACAGTTCCTTTTCCTGCCTTGGTTTATATTTGTGGTCTGCCCTGACAGCCTGTGGGAGTTGTAGTTTCCACCAATCTCTATGAACCATTTCACTGACTTCTGCTTGTAGGAAATCTTATTGCAACTTACAAGTGCTGGATTATCAGAAATTCTGTACCATTGGAAGTTTCAAAGGATTTCCCCACTATTTGCTTTTATTACTTCACCATTAGATAGGTAACAAATGGGATCGGTGAGCAATGTGACCTTTTGGAACCCGCAATTAGAAAAGGTGACCTCAATTTCTCCTCCTACGAATGACCATGGTGGGCAGAAATTATATGGAACGATCCCTCACCTGCCTTACGTGTCTATGGGAGATGCTAAAACAGCTGGGTCAGCGCGAAACTTCCAATAAAGATTTACATGGGCCCTTGTTTCAGGGCCATGATGTAGTGCAAGAATAAAGGTAGGGCCGTACAAATCGGATGCAAACTGCGCCAGCAGGCGGTTTTACCGCGGAGCCTTTAGCAATTAAACGTTTTTATTATTAAATCCTTAAATGTGCCCCCACAGCAAAACCCTGCGACCACAAACATCCTGACTCTCCGCCAGTGGTCACATGATTGCATTATCCAATAACTCTAGAGTATTTTAGTGAAAAATACCAGAGAATCGGGGACATATTGACCAGTGCATGGCCGACTTTACTGTCTGACCGTAACCGACAAATGCCCCTTGCAGCTAAATACTAAGAATCTGCTAGCAGGCGAGGCAGGGTTCAGGTATGTTGTAGCGTGCCAGCGGATAAACCACGGAGGTAACCAGCGTGCTCACTATTGTCTGTTGTTTTCTGTTCTTGGAGATGTTACACCTATAAACCAAACAGAAGTAGAGTCTCTTACCAGCTTTGAGAGCTCTGTGAACACCAGAGGACTTGGATGAACCCACAAGAAAACTGGTAGAACCTGCAAACTTATTCAATGCCATGACCTCCGTGCCACAAGACTCCTGCCCTAACTACCAAGCCTTGAGAATTGGACTTTACACAACACAGTCTGCACAGTGACTTGATGAGGGTGGTGGGGTGTGATTGGCACCCACTGCGGTTCCATAACTACATTTTGAATTGCTCCGGATAATAGTTGGGCAACTAATATACAGCTGTACTCACCATTATTGGCAATAGTGAAGGGGTGTTTCTATGGGTCATACAGAATATCCACTCAGGCTAAGAGGGCTGTGAATTGGGCACATGGTTACATTTCATCTATCATAAAACCACGTCCCGGGCCATAAAGTATTCAGTGCGTGAGAGACAAACAACATGAGCAAGTTCTAGGGTGTAATATATGGGGTATGTCTAGGTGCCATGCAGTGCAAATATGTCCTTTATATGTCAAGGGCAGGAATATTAAGAAGGATGGGTATAGAGAGTGTTGATGGTTCTATGTTGAAGAACTGTTCCTTCCTGAAAGCCTCTGTACCCCCAGTCAATCCAATGGTGATGTGACCCAATGTTGTTGTCAAGGGTGAGAAGAAAAAAATCGCTTTGAATTATTCTGGATAAGGCCCTGTTCACGTCATGTTTTTTAAACTGCATTTGACATATACACCAGTAAAAGCTTCCGACCTATACGTTAAACGTAGGATGTGATAGATGCAGTGGCGTATGTCACCTTAGACTATAATGGTATATTTTTAACGGATATATCGTGAACTCTCATGACCCTTTTCTTATTTATTAAACGGGTACACTGCCATTATAGCCTATGGGTGGCAGATGCCAATGTTAGGCTTCCGTTTACCGCATTTGTCACCTATAATGGTATCCGTTTAATGGGTACGTCATAAAAAGCTAATGACGTATCCGTTAAATGGATGTCTGTATCAGATGCCATACGTGGCCCATAGTCAACCCAGTTCAGAAAGAAAAAACAACATATAAAAAGAAAAAAATCTGGATTCTGCAGGATGGAATAGTATAGTTTACTACGCTATTCCATACCTTTTTTTATTTGCGGTATATTGACAAGAACTATTTGGCCCTGTCTGACAACAAGCACTATGGACACGTTTAGAACTCCTGACGTAGACCCGAAACGTCAACAAAAACGTGATGCGAACAGGGCCTTAACCCGTTAGTGACCGCCAATACGCCTTTTCACGGCGGCCACTAACGGGCTTTATTCTGATGCATAAGCCTTTTTGCGGCACTGCGATAAGATCGCCGAGTGTCTGTGTCTCCAATGGCAGCCGGGGGCCTAATAAAGGCCCCCAGATCAGCCTGTAGTGAATGCCTGCTAGGCTTTGCCAGAAGCATGTCCTAACAGATGCCTGTCCGGTTTAAATGGACAGGCAGTAATACACTGCAGTACAAAAGTATTGCAGTGTTTTATAATAGTGATCGGATAATCGCATATTAAAGATCCCTAGTGGGACTAGTAAAAAAGTTTTCAAAAAGTTTAACAAAGTTAATTAAAAAAAATGTGAACAAAGTTATTGTGTTATTTAAAACATACGTTTTTTATTGAAAGAAAAATCAAATATCACATACATACATGTGGCAGATACAATTTGCATATACATTCTTGTAACATGTCATCCCCCACAGATATGAATACAAAGTGGACAATATATAGTACAAATTCTGAACTCAGACAAAGGGTACAAAGCCATAGATGATTGACAAATGTGTAAAGTAATGCACCAATCACTGTCATGGGGGTAAATGACACTGAAAACCAATGCATATGCCTATCCAAGATATGTAGATTATCAATCAATAATTTAGAAAAAGGAAAACAGAACTTAAACAAAACAACTCGGCTTGCAAGAGCATAGACACTTCGATATGTAGAAGTTTAAGTATAGAGAGAGTCCACATAGTATCTAGAGGAAGTCCACTTGTCCCATTGAAGACATTGTGAGACATGGGATCTTTGCAGGATTATCGTTCTTTCCATAATACATGTGAGATTAACCTACTGAATTGCCCCAGTTAATGTAGGAGTGGAGGTTTTCTTCCAATATTTGGCCTCAGGAATTTTTGCAGCGCATAGTACATGAAAAATAATTGACTTATCATGAGAATGGAAATCTGCTAACCCTACATGAAGCAGAGCTAAAGCAGGAGTAGTAACTAGTGGGAATTGTAGAACAGGCGACAGTAGTTTATCTATCTTGTCCCAAAAAGTCCGTATGACCGGACAGTACCAGAAGATATGCTTAAGAGTCCCCACCGCCACTCCGCATCTCCAGCAAATATTGGAAGAAGTAGGATATATTAAGGAGAGGCGATGAGGCGTCAGGTACCATCTATATAGCACCTTCCTAGTAGCTTCTAAGGCCTCATGCACACGACCGTAGTGTTTTTCTGGTCCGCAAATTCCAGGACCGTGTTCCGTGAAATGTCCTCCGCAGTTCATCCGTATGTAATCCGCAAAATGCGGATAAAAAAAAAGCCTAGGTAAAACAGGATGACGACAGAACTCATTCCCGGTCGTCGCCTAGCAACACTTCCGCAAACTGCGGTTCACACACGGAGGTGTACCCGCATTTTCCACGGGCCCATTGACTTCTATGGGCATGTCCGCATGGAATTTGCGGGCCGTAATAAGACATGTCCTGAGTTTGTGCGGCACGGATTTGCGGACATGCGGGGACCCGTGAAAACACGGATAGTGTGTATGGGCCCATAGAAATGAATGGGTCCGCAATTCTCCCGTGGATTTTCAGGGGGAATTGCGGACGCAAAAACACGTTCGTGTGCATGGGGCCTAAGTGGTGAGTAGAATTGGACAGTTGGGAGGCCATTGAAAAGGTAGATTCCCAGTCTACACTGTCCTGAGGTAAGGATCAATCAGATTCCCACCTCCTAACACACTGGAGGGTAGTCTGTTGTAATATATCTAAAACCTCCAAAGACGGATTTAGATTTAGGACGCAAAAAAGAGTGGTGAAATTTCTGTTTATTTTCTATCTCCCCCCCCCCCCCCCAAAGAAAAAGTTAATAAAACCTAATCGATAAATAATATGTACATCAAAATGCGACGATGGAAAAACGTAAAAAAATATCTTGGTCATTTAAGGTTTAAAATAGCCTGGTCATTAAGGGGTTAATTTCTGTTCACTTATTTTGTCTCGGTTTCTGTTTGACCAGAAAAATAGCGCTGCATGCACGATAAACGATCGTTTTTAGATTATCATAAAATATTCGACCACCGACAAACGAGCAATTTCTCACTGATGGTGTTTGGACTTTTAGTGGATATTACAAATGTTTACTGGATGATCGCCCTATGTAGAAGGCCTCGAATTGTTTTTCACAATAAGGGCCCTTTTACACGGGCCAATAAGCGGGCAAACGATTGTTAATACGATCAATATTATCGCTGTCGGCGGCGCATCTCCCCGTGTAAACTGAGAGACGCGCTGCCGACATGATGGAAGATGGAAATGTATGGGGACGAGCGATCGTAGTAAGGAGCGCTCATCTCTATATATTACTGATCATAGCTCCTTGTGAAAGGAGGAAACGAGCGCCGATCAACGATCTGTCTCGTTGATCGGCGCTCGTTGTTACGGACAAAATTGGCCGGTGTTAAAGCACCCGATTCATATTTGTTGTCTGATCTTCAGTATCTCTTACAAGGTCATTTCATCTTATTTACTCAGAATCTCATTACTTCTCAGTCTTGGAAAGTCCTTCTAAAATGGGAAACCATTGATAGCGTAATGGGTTAATCCCAGCAGGCCTTGTGGATTTCCCCTCCTGTAACTTCTGTACATGTTGGACTCCAATGTCCGCCGTGGGGAGAAGGATGACAAATTCTGATTCAGTGGCTTCTAAATTCCGTTTTATTACCGGGGATCGCCGCCGATGAGTTGGTCTTATGCAGTTTACATGCAATGTCCATAGAGACTTGTATCTTCTATTTATCCTATGACTCGTAGTCCGTATGCTGCCTTTGGTGCCTCCATACAGCAGTAGCAGCGCGCAGCTTCTAGCGGAGAATACCGCTGTAATACAGCATTCACTGGTGGTATACGGAGGTACAGTACGACCCCATAGACTGTAGGCGTTCAACTCCGCGGTTGTTTGGAGTTTGACGTAGCGGAGGTCTCGTCCTGAAAGTATCTATCCCTTATCGAGTGGGGCCGGTATTTCCAGTCTTAATATACCACGGACAAATGTTATGACCATTTAAGTCTAATTTATGTTTTTTGCTTCTTTTATTCTTAGATTCATTTTTACAAATTGGCACGGTACAAATGAAAATGAGCCATCGGTCTGGAGATATTACCCCAAAAAGCATAAAGACAACTATGACAGCAAGCAGGCCTCCGATGGGACCCCCATCCTTGATGCCAGCTCCTTGGATTATATTTTTGCGCAGGTCGGTCCAATTATTCGCTTTGTAACTTTGAATACTTGATCTTCCCACGCTGATCTTCTTCTTGGTTCATCTTTGGCATTAGGCGAATAATAAATTCATGTTAAGCTTTGTCATGTAGATCTCTGGCAGCCCAATTGACACTTCTAGGGGTGTCTTTGTAGGTGCCATTGCCCTCACTAATTTAGCTTGATGTGACTTTCACTTTACAAGACCGGTCCTGATGTCAAAATATTTTAGTTTTATATATAATGACATATATATTCCCTAAATATAATAAATGTTGTTTTTTTATGTTCATAACTTTAACCCCTTAGTGACCAGCCCATTTTAGGCCCTAATGACCAAGCTATTTTATTCGTTTTTCTATAGTCGCATTCAAAGAGCTATAACGTTTTTATTTTTTCGTCTACATAGCTGTATGAGGACTTGTTTTTTGCGGGATTAGTTGTGCTTTTTAATAGCACCATTTTTGGGTACATATAATTTGTATATTAACTTTTATTAACCTTTTTGGGGGGGATTATAAAAAAAAACTGAAATTCCGCCATTGTTCTATGCGTTTTTAAATTGTCGCCGTTCACTGTGCGGCATAAATAACACGTTACCTTTATTCTATGGGTCGGTACGATTACGGCGATACCACATATGTAGAGGTTTTTTTATGTTTTACGACTTTTGCACAATAAAAACACTTTTGAACTAAAATTATTTGTTTTTGCATCGTCGCTTTCCAAGAGCCGTAATTTTTTTATTTTTCCATCAATGTAGTGATTTTTTGGGCTTGTTTTCTGCGGGACGAGACGTAGTTTTGAATGGTACTGTTTCGGGGTACATGGGACTTATTGATTCATTTTTATTATGACTTTTTTGGGGGGCAATGGAAAAAAATTGCAATTTCGCCATAGTTTTTGGCGTTTTTTTTTTACGGTGTTCACTTTGCGGTTTAAATTACATATTAACTTTATTAATGGAGTCATTACGGTCGCGGCGATACCACATATGTGCACTTTTTTTTTTTTTTTTTACACTTTTACTAAATAAAACCACTTTTTATGGAAAAAAATGGTTTTATTTATTTTTTTACTGTACTTTTTATTAATATTCTTTATTTCACTTTGATGACTTATTTTATTAGTCCCACTGGGGGACTTTACTGTGCGATCTTCCGATCGCGGCTATAATGCTCTGGTATACTTCGTATACCAGAGCATTATTGCCTGTCAGTGTAAATCTGACAGGCAATCTGTTAGGACGTGCCTCCGGCTTTTATCAGTCTGGGGGCTTTTATCAGTCCCCCGGCTGCCATGACACCCCATCGGAGACCCGCGATTGCATTTGCGGGCCGCCGATGGGTGACAGAGGGAGCGCACTCCCTCTGTAAACAAAGTTAAATGCCGCGGTCGCTATTGACGGCGGCATTTAACGGGTTAAACGGCCGCGATCGAAGTAAACTTCGATCGCGGGCGTTGGAGCAGGAGCTCAGCTGTCATCAGACAGCAGAGCCCCGGCTCCTGCCTGCACGGGAGACCCGTGCAGGACTTAGACTAGGCTGACGTGAAAAGGCGTCAGCCTAGCCTAAAGCCCATTAGTGAATCACGTAAAAAGGCGTATTAGTGGTCACTAAGGGGTTAAAAAAGAAAACCAATGATCATTTCATCCCCTTTCCTCCTGATACGGTCATTAGGGCCAGTACGAGTTGGTGAAATGTCTGGCGCCTGTTCGAGACCCAAAAAGTGACCACGAGATGCACGAAATCGAGAATGAGTGCCTTGGGATGGCAGTACTAGCGATCTCTCACTACGCCATCAAGAAGAACATGCAGCTGCCAGAACTTCCCAAAGATATAAGGTTAGTTATCATCTCTCCAATATCCAATATTCCGGTCTTGTTCGGCTTCGTTCACATCTACATCAGGACTCCATTTGCACCGGATCGGTCACCAATGAAATCAATGGTGATGCAAACTGAAACCTATGGTTTCGGCCCGTTTCAGTCAGGGTTCGGTCAATGGGTTCCCTTGACAGAAAGCATAGACGGAGCCCATGAACGGAGACCTGACGCGGATGTAAACTAAGCCGTATCTAGGGATAAACGACTGCAGAGATTTATACTGTATATATTCTGCTCAGCAGACGAGTCTCCCCCTCACACCTTTCTGCATGGCCTTGCTTCTAATCCCAGCTTGTTGATTACTTCTGATGTTGTGCAGGGACTATGGTCGGGGGCAGTCAAACCTTTTTGATTGTATTTGGAGACATTATTGATTTTATATATAGGAGCCACTGAGCAATCAATGAGATGAAGTTGAGCACCTGTCGCTGCCTTCAGACACGTCATTGATCTGGGATTACCAGAAATCACATGAATAAAGGAGTTGCTGCTTTCTATTGCCCTTTTGGCTTAAATCTTTTTTTATATCCAAGTCACGCTGAGGGGGCTCCCACTAAAATCAGTCTTGTCGAAAGTCCGCTGAAGGGACACGCAATATTTAAATAAGAAAACCGAAATTTAGTACAGGTTATTATTTTATACACTTAAGCCGGTCATAAACCTTGTACAGAAAGTGGACTGCACCTGCCGCCAGCGCGCACACATTATCTAATCCGCATCGTACGCCTTTGCAGAATCTGTCTAATTCCCTCTTTTGCCATCTGCAAAGGTGTGTGTGTGTGTGTGTGTGTGTGTGTGTGTGTGTGTGTGTGTAATGTATGTGTGTAATGTATGTGTGTACTGTATGTATGTACTGTGTGTGTGTGTGTGTGTGTGTGTATGTACTGTATGTATGTACTGTATGTAATGTATGTGTGTACTGTATGTGTGTACTGTATGTGTGTGTGTGTATGTAATGTGTGTATGTACTGTATGTGTGTACTGTATGTGTGTATGTACTGTATGTATGTACGGTGTGTGTGTGTATGTACTGTGTGTGTATATGTGTGTGTGTATGTACTGTGTGTGTGTGTGTGTGTATGTGTGTACTGTATGTGTGTATGTACTGTGTGTGTATATGTGTGTGTGTATGTATGTATGTACTGTATGTATGTACTGTATGTATGTGTGTGTGTGTGTGTATGTATGTATGTATGTCATGGTCGTCTAGCTCGTCCCATTGTTAGTGCATACATATTTTAATGTACCGAAAAGGTAGCGCACATATACTTGCTTTGTACTTCTGTATCTGTCTGGCTTATTTTGGAGTGTCGTCATACTTACTACTGGTTAGGTATTGACTGCTTTTTATCGAATGTTTATGACCAGTCTTAGGCCCCATTCACACGAGCGTGAATCACGTCTGCGTGCTGTGGGTTGAAACAACGCACAGCATGCGGACCCATTGTTTTCAATGGGGCCATTCACACATGCGTGATATATCACGCAGCATAAGTGCGTTGCGTGAAACTCACTGCACGTCCTATATTGAAGTCAATGGGTGCGTGAAAACCACGCACTGCACCCTGATGCAGATCCATGTGCGGTGCGTGATTAACGCATTAATTCAATTTATAAAATAAAAAAAAATGTGCTTTGCGAGTGCGTGAATAACGCATGCCACTCATAAAGCACACTGATACATAACGCAACACACACGGACCAGATTCACGCGCGCGGATTCCCGTATATTATGCAGCCTGTGGTAATGCAGGTTGCTTAGCAACCACTTGACCTCCTGTCTGGGTGACTACCATTTTTGTAAACGTAGTGGTCACAGGATGTTCTATCCACTATTCCAATACATTGCAGCTCTGGGTACACTGGGCTTTGTTAGATCCTTCCCTCTAAAACAACAGGAAACCTGGGAAGGTCGCACAAGAAATCCTGCAGCTCCAGAATGAAAAAAACATTGTAGACAAGGTGCAAATGTACAGCATGTTCTGAGCGGGAGGCATTGTATAATAAATGGCTATAGGCTTCAATGTAAGACCGTGAAGAAGATCCATACGTTAGTTTTTTGTTTTTTTTTAGAGGTGTCCTGTTAAATATCAAGTTGCTGAAGTGCTGGGCTTTTGTATTTTGAGGTAATAAACCTGTGATTTCTCCCAATTATTTTTTCAGTTACAAAAGATATATCCCAGAAACGTTAAACAAGACCATCAAACAAAGGAACATTCTCACCCGGCTGAGGATCAACAACGTCTTCAAGAACTTTCTAAAGGAATTCAACAATAAAACGATCTGTGACAGCAGCGTCTCGCCCCATGATCTAAAGGTGAAGTACATGTCCACCCTGGAGACATTAACGAAAAATTACGGTGCGGAGATCGTGGAGACAACGCCCTTAACTATTACCTCCGAAAAGGCCTATAAAAGTCACGAGGTGCATGAAGTCATGGTCACCGGGAATGACGGGATTCTGTGGAGGCTGAAACCAGCGGTAAGATAGGATTGAAAATGAAGCTCTGGTTTGGGGCCCTTTAAAGTGGTTCTCTGTGTTGTCAATAAAGTTAAAGGGGTATACCCATCTCGGACATTCATGGTATATTGATAGGATATTCCATAAATGTTTGATTCATGCGGGTCCCAGCTCTGGGACATGCACCTCTTCAGATTGAAGGTCCCGACCCCGTACCCGTCTGTAGAAATGGCAGCTGCCAGATCCAGGCGGGGGAATCGATGCAAAGGTGGTTGGGGTTCCAGAAACCGCTGTGCTACGCTGTTTCCGTAACTCGTGAGCGGCCATCTCGCCAGGCGGGGACAGGGTCGGGGGACCCTCAATTCCGAGATAGCTGCAAGTCCCAGAGCTGGGACCTGCATCTGTAGGACATTTATGTCATATCCTATGGATTTGCCATAAATGTCTGAGGTGGGAGTACCTCTTTAAATGCAAATTGTGCATCTTGGTGCTTTCCTATGGGCTCAATTGTCACCCAATTACACTTTAGTTGTCATCTAGACTGAGCGCTACATTGAGTGACCAGTTCACATCAGACTTGTGTTCCTATGTGTTTGCTTTAGAGTTTTTTGGTTTTTTTTCTATAATTGGGATTTCGTTTCCCTTATGTGACTGTTAAACCAGGCTCCCTGTCCTGAGCGATTTATTACACCCGCCACTCAGATTATCTCTGAATGGACTAAAATAGGACACGTTGCATTATGAGTCGTCCTAGAGAACTACAGTTTCCTGTATATGACGAACCGTGAGGAATTGGATAAGGCCGAGGCCTGAACTCCCTGATGTCACTGAACCCTGTGACTTTCCACATTTCACTGAGCCATAAATATTTCACAGTTGTTGTGTTATTACCAGTTAGACGACAGCTTTCTAATAGACTGGCTGATGGGTAAGAAGAGATGCATTAGTCCTGCCCATACAATAGTTGCAAAAGTTACCCTGAGTACGGAGCCAGATTGCATAAGTATTGGACCCTCCGATATATATACTTGCATGGCCACCGTATTATGTGTTCATATATGTAGACTGTACATTGGTGCATTGATGTTTAGTTTGCCCGGGATGGAAGATGTTCCCACTTATATCGGTCTCTCAATTCTTCCTGCAGCCTGAACCCCATGAAAAAGAGAAGAAAACGAGGAAGAAAAAAGTGGACAGCAAAAATATTAAGAACGATTCAAAGGCGAACAACAAAAATCAGTGGATCTTCTTCTCTTACTTCCCCGAAATCACTCACATCGTTGTGAAAGAAGACACGGTCATCATAAATAACCAGGACAACAAGTGCATGGTAATGAAGGAGCGCGGACCTTCAGTGGCAGTAATACTTCTTAGGCCTAGGGCACACTTCAGTCTTTTTCTTCAGGGTGCTTGCCGTTTTTCTGACGGGTAGCACCCTGACCCATTCATTTCAATAGGGTCATGCACACGTCAGTTTTTTTGACGGTCCCGTTGCTCCGTTCCGACAAAAGTAGAGCATGTCCTACTTTGGTCCGAGATTCCGTGACCGTGAGGCCCGTGCAAGTCAATGCGGCCGTCAAAAAAACTGAAGGCACACGGAAGGCATCCGTGTGCCGTCCGTGTGTGACGGAGCCGTTGCCTAGCAACAGCCGGGCGGGCAGAAGTACATTACAGATATATTACACTAACCGGCAGCCACTTGTCTCTATCAATCACTGATAGAGAGAAGAGGCTGCTGATTAAAAATAAAATAAAAAGTTCATACGTACCCGGTCGTTGTCTTGGTGACAAGTACCTCTTCTTCCTCCAGTCCAACCCTCCTGTATGACACCGCAGCCTGTGATTGGCTGCAGAGGCCGTCACGTGGGATGAACAGTCATCCCTGGAGGGCGGCCTTCTGACGTCATCCAGACTTGTGTGACCGCCACTACAGCCTGTGATTGGCTGCAGCGGTGACATAGATGAAACGTCATCCCTGGAGGACGGACAGGAGGAAAATGCTGGGATTTCTTTGTAAGTATGAACTGATTTTTTTTATTTCAGAAATTGTATTTTGCGAGCGCCGAGCATGGTCATTGTTCAGCGCTAGTCACTGTCCAGGGTGCTGAAAGAGTTACCGCCGATCAGTGCAGCCCATTAACTCTTTCAGCACCAAGTACAGTGACTAGCGCTGAACAACCCTGCTCTTTCAGCAACCTCGACAGTACCGTGCTCGGCGCTTGAAAACGGTAATGGAAGTGTGCACGAGGCCTTATACGTGATAAAGCCAGCTAGTCTACCAGCATTCTGACCCAGAAACAGTCCTATCTATCTCTATCTCTATCTAATATCTCTCTATCTAATATCTCTCTATCTAATATCTCTATCTAATATCTCTCTATCTAATATCTCTCTATCTAATATCTCTCTATCTAATATCTCTCTATCTAATATCTCTCTATCTAATATCTCTCTATCTAATATCTCTCTATCTAATATCTCTCTATCTAATATCTCTCTATCTAATATCTCTCTATCTAATATCTCTCTATCTAATATCTCTCTATCTAATATCTCTCTATCTAATATCTCTCTATCTAATATCTCCCTATCTAATATCTCCCTATCTAATATCTCTCTATCTAATATCTCTCTATCTAATATCTCTCTATCTAATATCTCTCTATCTAATATCTCTCTATCTAATATCTCTCTATCTAATATCTCTCTATCTAATATCTCTCTATCTAATATCTCTCTATCTAATATCTCTCTATCTAATATCTCTCTATCTAATATCTCCCTATCTAATATCTATCTAATATCTCTATCTAATATCTCTATCTAATATCTCCCTATCTAATATCTCTCTATCTAATATCTCTCTATCTAATATCTCTCTATCTAATATCTCTCTATCTAATATCTCCCTATCTAATATCTCTCTATCTAATATCTCTCTATCTAATATCTCTCTATCTAATATCTCTCTATCTAATATCTCCCTATCTAATATCTCTCTATCTAATATCTCCCTATCTAATATCTCTCTATCTAATATCTCTCTATCTAATATCTCTCTATCTAATATCTCTCTATCTAATATCTCCCTATCTAATATCTCTCTATCTAATATCTCTCTATCTAATATCTCTCTATCTAATATCTCTCTATCTAATATCTCTCTATCTAATATCTCTCTATCTAATATCTCTCTATCTCTTTATCCTCGCTGTATGTATAAGTGACTGGGACACTGGCCCCCCGCTGGTATTATTCTATGCCATGTGCATTTGACATGTCAGGAGATACAAAATAATTTTTTTTGGTCTAATCAAATAACTTGCACTGACTTTAAGCATTTGTATGTAACGTTTCATGTAGGAGCTGAAAGTCTCTTCTCCGGAGGTGGCCCTCTCCTTTACAGCCTTGATTGACGGATACTTCAGACTCACCGCAGACGCTCACCACTATCTCTGCACTGACGTTGCTCCTCCTTTGATAGTGCACAACATTATGAACGGGTGTCACGGACCAATATGGTAAGTTACCGGCCGCAGTCATTTTCCAGATTATTTCTGCATAGTACACACTCACACTCACTCACTCACACACTCACACTCTCACACACGTAAAGATACAATAAGGATGATCCCTCATTTTAAGGGATCCTCCTGTTCCTTCTAGGAAGTGAATCACTTGCTGTGTCATTAAAAAGTACTCGGTGATGTCAAATAAAACTTCCAGTGATCATGACTAACTCTGATGATTTTTTTTTTTTGGTGCTTTTCCCTAAGGGGACCTTCACACGTTCTGGTGCGGTTGTAACTGCATTAAAAAATTGGCGCATGAAAATTCCTCAAAACTTGGCATCACTGGGTCAGATTCCAATCTTCTGTTGAGTTCAGGAACATTGTGGCTTCTTGAATATAATCCTGAGGCATAGGGGGCACTGTTCGTTTTCTTCCCTCCCTTTCCTCTCTCTGTCTCATCTCCTCTTTTGCTTTTCTCTCTCTCTCTGCTATGTCTACTCACGGACCTTTGTGCATGGCTGCGGGTTCAGAATGCACAGGTCGTCTGTTTCAATTAATGTATCAGATGTGTGTTTATGTTCTTTTTGCACTTCTTGTGGGAACATCTACTGGCCTGCGAGCCGATGTTTGTGCTGCAGATGTTTGCACTATCGTGTTTTGTGTTGTGGAAAACGGAAAATAAAAATTTATAAAAAAAAAACCTGGCGCATGAAACTGTGGTAAAAACGCATGCGGTTTTCGTAGGCGTTTTTTTTTCGATGCAGTTCTATTTGCAACTCAATCGCAACGTGTGAATGGACCCTAATGCTTTTGGTCTATCGGATGAGCAGTAGATTATTGATCTGTTTCAATCACAAGTTTGGGCTTTGCTTGATAGATAAAGTTTTGAGACTCCCCCTGTAGTGACTTATTCAGTTCATTAGAAAATCCCATTCCCCTCCCATCAGGGCTCCTGTGCTTTCCCTGTTTATTGGTAGTTCTCCTGTGGGCCTAAAAATCGCAATGTTTAAAAGCGACCGTACAAGTCTTGATTCTAAAGCCGGCCGCAGATCATGGGTATTGATGCAGTAACAATCAGCTATAGTTTTACTAAAAGCAATTTGCTTCCAATTAATGGAAAACTGCTGAGAAAATAAAAATTATTCCTGCCCCAAAATCTTTTTGCTTGGACATTATTAGTAAATTCTACGAACATATCATTTTAAAGTGCTCGTAGGGCAATGAATAGACCCCATATGAATGATTGTCCATATTGAGGGAACCATCTATTTGTTTATGCCCCTTTTCCAGCAAGCGTTTTATTTACAAAAAAAGGGGAATATTTTTGTCGATTGGTCGAATTAAACCTAAACTGAAGATCAGGGTTCATTCTGGAGGACGGTGATGCTGTAGAGAACGCCACTGTCTTACCAAAAAAAAAAAAGGTGCAAGCGTGGTTCCTGATGCACTAGTGATGCATGTTTTTTTTTTTTTTTCTTTTAAAGGGATTTTCCAAAAGTCAAAGAAAACTGGCAGCAGAAAAAGTAATAAAATAATATTAAAAAAAACAAAACTCACTACATCAAGTTGTATGCGCAGTAGCATGTTCCATGTAGTCGTAGCATAAAGGTCGTGGTGTCATCCTGGATGTGAATAACATTTATCATTTATTTTACTTCTATTGTAGCACCGAGTATTCCATAAATAAACTCCGACAAGAAGGCAACGAGGAGGGGATGTATGTACTGAGGTGGAGCTGCACAGATTTCAATCATATTCTTATGACTGTGGCATGCTCCAAAATATCCCAGGTAAGCGTTACATTATGACAGCCGAGATCATTACTTATTAGGCCTAGTTCACATTGAGTTTTTTGGCGCTGTTTTTGACGCGGAAACCGTGTCCGAAACCGCAAGCGGAAAAAAAAGCTCGATGGGGGGGGAAAAGGCGACATGACCTTTCTTGAGGTGGTTTCCTGCTCAAAAAACCCATTGAAATCAATGGGAGACGAAGAAAAAGGCCGCGGCGGATTTTGTCGCAGTTTTTTCCTTTGCCTGTGGAAGAAAGAGGTAAAAGAAACACGCCTCAAAAACTGCCTCTAAAAAGCGCCTCAAAAACTGTGTGCGGTACAAAACCACTTAAAAAAACAAAAGCAAACACGAACCTGATTTTTCCATGCAGAATTTTCTGCGTACAAATAAACTCTGTGAACTAGGCCTTAGGGTATGTTGACACGGCCGTAAACTCACGAAAAACAGCCGAAAAATCGGAAGCAGAACACCTCCAAACGTCTGCCCATTGATTTCAATGGGAAAACAGCATTCTGTTCTGACGGAGCGTTTTTCGCGGCGTTTTTTAACGCGTAAAAAAATGGCCGCGAAAAAGTGCAGGACACTTCTTGGGACGTTTTTGGAGCCGTTTTCCATAGACTATTCTAAAAAGCTCTAAAAACGAAGCGAAAAATCGCAAGTGGCTTAAAAAACGTCTGAAAATCAGGAGCCGTTTTCCCTTGAAAACAGCTCCGTATTTTCAGACGTTTTTTGCTAAGCGTGTGAACATAGCCTTATGGTTTGAGGAGGGCCTGGACATATCCCAGGAGCTGGGTAGCCAGTGCTGGAATCCATGCATCTATATCTGTGCACGTGTTTGCACCGCATGTGTATATGTGTGCTTGTGAGTGAATGTGTTGCAATGTCCCAGCACGTTCACCTGTTGACAATATGGTTTGTTATTCTGGTATTGAAATATATGGTGTTTTTTTGTTTTTTTTTTATAGTATGAATCCAAGAATCTGAAACAATACAAAAACTTTCAAATTGAAGTCCGAGACCAAACGTTCTGTTTATTGGGTTCAGACCGGGTCTTCGACAACTTGAAGCAACTCATGGAGCACTTAAAGGGACAGGTTCTTAGGACGGACGATGTCAGCTTCACCCTGAAAAGGTGTTGTCCTCCTAAACCAAGAGGTAAGACAGAGAAATCGTCCAACAACTAGATCAAAATCGTGACCAGAAAGCTTCATCACAGGACCTGCACGATCACTGGAGGGACCATAAATGATAAAATAATGCAGCTGAAAAGAAGTTAGTTCAGTAAAATAACAAGCCACAATGATATTACAGATATAACACCCCCCCCCCCCCCCCAGTTCCTGCCTTATTTTTTGTTTGTTTTTAGATCGCACTGAATATTTCCTCTTTTGAGGAGTAGCTAGTCCTAAGTGTTACATATCAAGTGTCCCCATCTGTATTCCAGTTGCTGCCGTGCTTCCTCTTGCGTCTCTCTATGTATTTACTTGACTGTCTTGCAAACTTGAAAAAAGTACGAAGTCTGGAGCTTTTGGAGTTTAGTTCATTTTTCGGATGTTTCTTTGTATTTATCAGTACAACGTCTATTACAGCTTAATAGTTGCGTGTGTGTGTGTGTGTGTGTGTGTGTGTGTACCTGTGCACGTGTGTGTGTGTGTGTGTGTGTGTGTGTGTGTGTGTGTGTGTGTACCTGTGCTGTAATCTTATCTCCTGAAGGCAAACAGATGCCAGGAGACTGAGCTCCGAGCTTGGAAGGTCCTTGCAGTGCAGTGTGATGGCCGCAGCCTGTCCTGTGCTGTGTGTAAAAGATCTGTCTTATCTGCTCTCTGTACAGTCACTCAGAGTTCTGTCAAATCTGACCGTTCAGTGAGCAAATAACACAGACATTAGTAAATCTATGCAGGTCCTGATCTGCAAGGACCTTCTAGCCACGCCCCCTCCTATGTACAGAGCAGATGCAACACCATTAACCCCTGCCACTCCACACCTCTGATGTCTGGTGAGTTCAGGGGAGGGTGAGAGCTCTATAGCTGACAATATCTTGTATTTCTGTGTCTGACATTGTTATGGGGCACTGTGGCTGGCATTGTGTTGGGGCAATGTGGTACCCTATTGTCTCAATATTACCCAGGAAATCTATAGTTAAAGGCAAAACCTTTTTTCTTTCTCCTCTTTTATGCTACGATTTATGGGTCCGTCTTATGGTCCAGTGCGTCCCATAGTTTGTAAAATACGGTGTGTGTGTGTGTGTGTATGTGTATATATTTGTATGTGTGTGTGTGTGTGTGTGTGTATGTATATATATATATATATATATGTACACACACACACTAGTCCGTCTCAATGAATTAGGATATCATTAATTTATTTCAGTAATTTTAAATCCAAAAGTGTCTCTCATATATTCTATAGATTCATTACACAGAGGGATCTGTTTCCAGCATTTTTTTCTTTTAATGTTGATGATTCTGGGAACAGGTAACGAAAACCCAAAATGTAGTCTCTCAGAAAATGAGAATGTATCCCTCTCTGTAGACCATATTCTTTGTATGTCTTATTGACCGGTCCCAGGCATTTAGTGAGTAATTGTACCTGGTCTTCTCCGCCGTCCCACACATTTATTTTTTTTTATTATTTTTCTGCAGAAATTTCAAACCTACTGATTGCAACAAAGAAGGCCATGGAGTGGCAGCCGGTCTATCACATCAGCCAGCTGAGCTTCCACCGAATCCTGAAGGATCAGATTGTACAGGTGGGTGCAGCGCGCAGACATATGGAATACGCGCTTCATGTGCTTTTCATATATTTCACCCCTTATGACCTTTGTGCAGGTGTAGAACCGAGAGGCGCTCAGAAGCGCTGACATTTATTACTGAACAGACATGTCGGCTGTTTCATACTTAAAGGGATTGTTCTCTCTGGACATTACTTTTGTAAATACAGTCCCACTTGCAATCAGCTGATCGTCGCAGATCTGATTGCTCAAACCGCCAACGATTAGCGGTTATTGTAGGGTTAATATACAGGTAGCTGCTTATTTCCTCTGTTTGCAGTGGCCCTGACCTGTCCTCATACCTGGAATACATAACAAAATATTACACTTAGAGGTTCTTATCTTTCGTGACGCAGCCCTGGAGCTTAGAAGAAAGGGAATTTTTCCAAATTTCTAAAACGCTCCTCTCGGCCTCCTGTATGAATAATCAGAGGGAAAGAAGTCGATTCCCACAGGTTTTCAGGTTGAGGATACGGGGGAGTAGATTACAGGACACAGATGACAGATTGTAATTGGCGTCAACACCTGCGGTGGATATACAGGAATAAAGCTGCTTCTTTCCCTCCTAAAATATTCGTACAGGAGGCCAAGAAGAGTTTACTCGTGTATAAAGACGCTTACGATCCGCCCGTTAAACGAGCGCCGATCCACAATACAGCATCGATTGCTCCATTTATGATCGCACTTATGAGGCCAAACGATCGTTTATAACTCGTTCATCAGCTGATCGCTGCGCTATTTACCCAGGCCAATGATCAGGAATGAGCATCTTTCGTCCGACTTAATGGCCCGTGTAAAAGGGCAGCGATCAGCCGATAAACAAGCACGCGCTACGTATTAATGAACGTTCGTCCCCATACCTGCGATCAATTGGAGCAATCGAGCATCGGTTAAAGGGGTTTTCCCACCAGGGCTGTTCTCGTCTCCCACAAGAACAGCAGACTTCTCTCAGAAATACTCTGTGCTGCTGGGGCCCCTGCTCCTTCCACAGTCTCTCATTTTTCTCCATTCCCCTCCATACATTATGGCACGGTTCCCCTGTCACATCCACAGGATATGTCAGATAGAGACGGGTCCCACATCTGAGACCTTCATCTATCTGTAGAACGGGGCTCCCCTAAACCCCATTGTACTGCTCTGTTGCAGCTGGATCAGGTGAATTCCGACCATAACGAAGGAAACGGCGTAACTCTCTGAGCTACGCCATTTCTGTAAGTCCCATAGAACTGAATGGTAGTTACGGAAACAGCGTAGCACGTGAGGTTGGATTCGGTTTGGCTGTTGCACATACTGCGTGACTTATGGCAACCCTATAGGTTCAGCTATAGCACAATAGTTATTTAACTTTGAATGCCTGAGGTTGTCGTCTATCCTGAGCCGGAACCCTCTAATAAATTAGACTTCCCAACAATGTCTCGTGTTGCTAAATTCCTGCGAGTTAGACGGGGTAGCGTGTTTTGTATCCCGCAGTCACATCTGTTTATCCTGCAGTCGGATCATCTGGGACGAGGAACCAGAACACAGATCTATGAAGGAAAACTCAACTACAACGACGATAACGACAGTGAACCGAGCGCGGCAGACAAAGACATAAAGGTCATCCTGAAAGTATTGGACCCCGGCCACCGGGATATCTCTCTGGTTTGTGGAAATTTTCTTCACTCCCACACCAAAAGCCAAGGATCACTGACTGTTGTGTCAATAGACCTGTATGTGTGAGCACCAGAACAGAATGAAACGTAACCCACGAAAAGTCCACCGTGCGCTTCTAAGTCCTGTACGCAACCGTATCCAGGGATTGGCCGTGCACAAATATACCAGTAAACGTTAAGGGTTTTTCTGGTTTCTTGTAAATAAAGCTTGATTGGTGTATGATAAAAAATGGTGCGGAATTTATACACAACGTGTATTAGATAGTTGCAGAACTATTTAAGATCTCTTCTTGCTGTCAGTGAATGGGGACATTCATTGTTTACCTTCAAAGGCTTTAGGCTCATCTAAGGCTGGGTTCACACGAGCACATTAACGTCCGTAATGGACGGACGTATTTCGGCCGGAAGTCCCGGACCGAACTCAGTGCAGGGAGCCGGGCTCCTAGCATCATAGTTATGTACGATGCTAGGAGTCCCTGCCTCTCCGTGGAACTACTGTCCCGTACTGAAAACATGATTACAGTACGGGGCAGTTGTCCTGCAGCGAGGCAGGGACTCCTAGCGTCGTACATAACTATGATGCTAGGAGCCCGGCTCCCTGCACTGAGTTCGGTCCGGGACTTCCGGCCGAAATACGTCCGTCCATTATGGACGTTAATGTGCTTGTGTGAACCCAGCCTAACTATTACAGGGAAATTAATAAGAGAACTCCGCACCTGTGTTATTAGCCTCTTGATCTAAAAATACAGCAAGCCGAGATCTTGAAAATGGAAAAAAAAAAACGATTTGGCAAACGTGTCATTGTAAAAAAAGAGGAAGCTCTATTTACATTAAATCAGAAAACTGTGTACAAACTGTGACCCTCCAGCTACAATCCTGCTGTACCACCCATTATTCTGTCAGGCATGTTGGGAGTTATAGTTTCACAAAGGCTGGAGAGACAGTTTGCAGACCAATGATATAGACTATTCACTGGAAGCAAACCTGTGAATATGTCCGACCTTGTGAATCCGTCTCCTGACTTATTCGGCCCACAAAATGCTTCTGTCACTGTGTGTCTGATCCATCCATTCTCTGCTCGAATGATCCAAACATATAATTAGTTGCCTTGTGTCTATATGTTCTCTATTCCATCTCTCTGCTTGACCTTTTTTTTTATTGGTGTTTAGGCATTTTTTGAGACGGCGAGCATGATGAGGCAGGTGTCACACAAGCATATCGTCCTGCTCCACGGTGTATGTGTGCGAGATGTGGAAAGTAAGTGACATATAATAATCATCTTCATTTAAGAAGCGCCAACAAGTTCTGTCAAAACGATTCCCTCATCTCTGGTTATATGGGTAAAATGGGAAGAGTTTTTTTTTTTTAATCAGTTCAAGTTTATTAAACAAACTCCACATCATTACAGGTCATTATACAATCTGATAAGCTGTGAAATCAGAGCTTCAAAGACCCAAGCATGTATTTCCAACAAAATAATCCCCCTCCCCCCGCAACCTCCAGCCGGGCGTCTCGCTACAGGCTTCCATACCCTATCTCCCTCTCCTCCCCAGTTCTGCTCCCCGTCCCCCTCCAACTCCCGTCAGTACCACCATTCCCGAATGTGGGACCCCGCCACCCCTGCTCCAGTGCCCCATGTGCCAGTAGTATTCCCTGGAACCTCAGGACCAAAAAATGGGAAGAGTTTAGTCAATTAGATTTACAATCGTCACTTATTATGGACATCCCAAATACAATGACACATAATTCAATCATAACAGAAATAGTTATAGGTTTAGAACCAAGAATCAACCAGAGTGAATATACACAGGATCATTTAGTGGCGGCACCTGGAGGCCGCACAAAGAGGGGCTGCAGCTGCAGGTGACCCGACCTGTCCACTCATGGTGTTTGTAAGAACAGGGCTGTGTGTGACCGGGGCACTGGAGGGGAATGGAGAAAAATGGGAGACTAACACATAAGTGGACAGATCACGGACTTCTCTCAGAAATACTCTGTGCTGCTGGAGCCTCTGCTCCTTCCACATTATGGCACGGTTCCCCTGTCACAGACAGCCCTGTTCTTACTGATGGGGGCACCGTGCCATAATGTATGGAGGGGAATGGAGAAAAATGAGACTGAGAGTTGCACTGTGGAAGGAGCAGGGGCCCCAGCAGCACAGAGTATTTCTGAGAGAATCTGCTGTTCTTGTGGGAGACCGTGACCTATCCACTCATGTATTAGTAAGAACAGGGTTGTATGTGACGGAGCAGTGTCATGATGTGGGGAGGTCACAGACACAGTGGAAGGAGCATTGTCTCCAGCAGCACAGAGTATTTCAGGAGAGGAATGTGCTGAGCTTTTAGAAGGCAGTCCGTGTACATTAATGTGGTGGTAGTGAGGACAGGGCTGTATGTAATGGGCAGTATCATGATGTGAGGAGGAGAATGGAGATCAGATAGTAAATAAGGAAGGTTCCTACCAGGTGGTGAATAATTGTAATGTTCTACATCTCTATATCAAACCGAATCATACGTGTTACCTGTTCTTTCAGACATCATGGTGGAAGAATTCGTAGATTTAGGCCCCCTGGATCTGTTCATGCACCGAAAGAGTGAACATCTCACAACCCCATGGAAATTCCAGGTTGCCAAGCAGCTTGCGAGTGCCCTCAGTTATCTGGTGAGTGATCGATCCGAGCGCTGACAATGGACGTCACGTCACAAATACTAATATTATGAAGTACAATGAGAGCAGCTCGTGGGCTGTAGTATTCTCCAACCTACGGCCCTCCAGCTGTCGCAAAACTACAACTCCCAGCGTGTCCCTCACAGTTGGTATGATGGAAGTTGTAGTTATTTATGATTGGACAATCTGTGACCATAATTGACAGTTACTCTCAGTAATGTGACATATAAGAAAACATATCTTTCTACGTTGCTGCATTCAGATGCTTAAAGAGGCTCTGTCACCAGATTTTGCAACCCCTATCTGCTATTGCAGCAGATCGGCGCTGCAATGTAGATTACAGTAACATTTTTATTTTTAAAAAACGAGCATTTTTGGCCAAGTTATGACCATTTTTGTATTTATGCAAATGAGGCTTGCAAAAGTCCAAGTGGGTGTGTTTAAAAGTACAAGTGGGCGTGTATTATGTGCGTACATCGGGGCGTGTTTACTACTTTTACTAGCTGGGCGTTCTGATAAGCATCATCCACTTCTCTTCAGAACGCCCAGCTTCTGGCAGTGCAGACACAGCCGTGTTCTCGAGAGATCACGCTGTGACGTCACTCACAGGTCCTGCATCGTGTCGGACGAGCGAGGACACATCGGCACCAGAGGCTACAGTTGTGGCTGATTCCGTCACCAGATGCATCGGCGCACGCGGCAGATTAAGATTTCTATATTTTATTATTTCTGTGCTGTTTTATTACTAAACAAGTTCAGGAAATCCGATGACTTCTGGTTTTTCTTATTTCTTATATTAACATCTGCCAATATATTTAGTTTATACTTTGTGATGTTTGCAAATCTTGGAACATCTCCTGCAACGCACGTTTTACAGCAAATATATATTTTTTAAAAGGATTTTTTTTTACCCGGATCCTAAAAATTTCATAGGTGGGGGGGGGGGGGGGGTGTTCCATGGCCCCAAATACTGCATGTGAGGCGGCTGCTGCATTCCAGCGGCTCTCTCCATACTAGTCTATGGGAGTTATAGAAATAGCTGAGCCAGTGACTCTCATGGACTGATATTAGGAGACCTGTAAGGGCTCATTCAGACGAACGTGAATAACATCCGTGTGCTGCGCATGGAAAGCACGCGGACCCAATGATTCCAATGGGGCCGTTCACACAGGCAGGAGTTATCACGCACCAACGCGCCCATTGAAGTCAATGGGTGCGTGAAAACCACGCGCCGCACACGGAGGCACATCCATGTGATTTGCGCATCAATTCAATTGAAAATAATTTAAAAAAAGATGCATGAATAACAGATTCACATGCGTTTTTCACCAGCGTGAATCTGATACGCTGGTGTGAATGAGGCCTCATCATACATGGCCAGATCTCCATTAGAGCCGGTTCTCTACTCGCCAGGCACAATAACCCCGATGTATAATATTATAAAATGATGAATTACATTTTGTACTTGGATTATTAATCTTCAGTTAAATAGAAAAGCAAACTAAGAAATTTCTATTGTATCCTCCTGCAGGAAGATAAAGACTTGGTGCACGGAAACGTCTGTACTAAGAACATCCTACTGGCCAGAGAAGGGATTGAAAACGAGTGTGGTCCATTTATAAAGCTGAGCGACCCCGGGATACCGATAACTGTGCTCACTAGACAAGGTAAGATGTAGTCACGCTATGGAGCACGATCTGATCGTAGCATGTCACTAGTGGCTCGTCTGCTATTGGCAAACTACAACTCCCAGCATGTGGTGGTTGTCCGGCTCCGCGGAGCTGTAGGGTCACATCAGTTGCAGCGGATGACCCTGAACGCAGTATAACGATGACTTGTCTCTTACATGGACTGATCATATTTCAGAGCGTGTGGAACGGATCCCCTGGATTGCTCCAGAATGTGTTGACGACTCCAGAATATTGAGTGTCGCAGCCGATAAGTGGAGTTTTGGGACCACCTTGTGGGAAATCTGTTTCAATGGAGAAGTTCCCCTGAAGGATAAGACTCTGGCAGAGGTACGGAGCCGCCGTCCTGTGGAGAAAGGGGAGTGACAACCGCACGGAGCACGTTCTGTGGTCGTCACTTATTATCCACAGTAGAAGCAGGAAAACATTGTTTTTATTTCCATTGCTCCCACAAATTGATATTTTTCTTGTTAGAATTTTATTTTTTCGGTAAGACTTTGTTGTCGTCATCGTTATTTACACTTAGATGTCTATATAATCAGCGGCTAAATCCCGTCTTCCTCGCTGTTCTCTTCGCTTTAATTGTGGGCAATATTTTTTTCCTTTATTCCAGAAAGAGAGATTTTATGAAGGCTGCTTCATGCTGACAAAACCGTCCTGTGTGGAGCTGGCCAATCTGATCATAAACTGCATGAACTACGACACCAACAGAAGACCCTTCTTCCGAGCAATAATGAGGGAGATCAATAAGCTGGAGGAGCAGAGTGAGTGCCGGAGCTAAAGTGTTGCTGTATTTAATGGCTTTCTTTTGTCCTACACAAATGGGACCGGGTATATACAACATGTGGTATTGTGTTGTTGTGAACATGTGCCTCACAGCTAACTCTTCAGTTTTAAAGGGAAGGTGTCACGAAAAATTTTTTTAATGTTATTGCTTTTAGTATGTCATTAAAATAAATTTTTATTTATTTGTGTTTTTGTGTTGTACTTTTTTCTTTCTTTTACTTCTCTATGGGGGCTGCCATTTTTTTTTTTCATCTCTGTATGTGTCGATTATCAGAGATGGAATACGGCACATACATCCCCATAGAGAATGCGAACGGGAGCCGTTCCATTCACGCATGCGCCACTCCCACACAGACCAAAAGGAAGGTCTTTGGTAGAGCGACATCCAGCGCCATTTTCATGTGGACCGGAAGCCGCGGCCGGACAGTAAGATGACGATTTCCGGTCGTGGCTTCCGGCCATATGTTGAAGGCAGCGCAGGCGCAAGGACTAGGAGCGGAGGCGGCAGGAGCAGGTAAGTTATGTTTGTGTATGTGATGTGTGTATTATGTTCGTGTTATACTGTCTGATTATCACTGTATCTAATCCTCCTACACTGTGCATTCGCTCAGAAAATGGCGGCACACAGTGTAGGAGGTTTGAACATTCAACCCCCTCCTTTCTCCTGGCACTAGCCAGGATAAAGGAGGGGGGATTGTGTGAGGACACTAGAGCGAGTGTGTCTACCCCAAATTTGCAGCATAAAGCAATGATGTTGCTTTACCACATGCCAATGCTGCAATTTTGGGAATTACTCCCTCTAGTGGCCAGCACATAGAAATGTTCTAAATTAGAATCTAATTTATAATATTTCCTGACTTGTGTAAAAATTAAGAAAACTAAAACAATGTCCAATCACTTATATACTAACTGTTTAACTGAAGAAAAAAAAAAATTCTAGCGACACATTCCCTTTAAAGACATCCACTCGCCTCTTTTTAGTTAAATTCACCTTCTATCACTACAACCCTCCGCCTGAGGTATTAGACTAAAGCTCGCCGTACACTAGATAAAAGGCCTCAGAGCTGGCTGATCAGCTGACAATTTAATGTTTATAGTGGGTTTCCCGACTTATGCAGGAACAACGGATATGTCCACCTTTCAACACAATTTTAGTTTATATATCAATCCAAAAATGTGTCATTTTATAAATACATTACATTGCTTATCATGTACTGACCAGAAGTTAAAGCTTGTACTATACTCCAGAGCTGCGTTCATAATTCAGCTGGTTGCTGCTGGAAACAGTCAACAAGCTTGTCGACAGACACTCCCCTAACAGTTTAGCTGAGCTCCTAAAAGGCAGGAAGACCTTAGTTAGTTTTTCTGACATCAGATTACTGTTCAGCGCCTGCCGTGAAATTCCGGTTGGAAAAAACGTGGCAATTCCGCAGCGTGTGGACGAGGCCTAATACAGGTTGTTGTCCTTATTACAGAGTTTATTGGACTGATTCACATCGGTGTATTGTCCTCTCTTTACTCTCAGATCCAGACATTGTTTCAGAATCCTCTCCTTCTACACAAGTCGATCCAAGTTTATTTGAGAGGCGGTTCCTGAAGAGAGTCCGGGACCTGGGAGAGGTGAGCGCCGCCTTTTGGCACACCATCAGCCGTGTTCACCTGCCCCGTTACTCGCAGGTAATTAATCCTCTCCCTCATATCTCGCAGGGTCACTTTGGGAAGGTGGAGTTGTGTAGATACGATCCAGAAGGTGATAACACTGGAGAACAGGTGGCTGTGAAGTCCCTGAAGCCGGGAACAGGAGGAACTCACATCTCTGACCTCAACAAGGAGATCCAGATCCTGCGCAATCTTTACCATGAGAACATTGTGAAGTACAAGGGGATCTGTGCGGAGGACGGTAATTCTTATTGTGTATATCTCATCATATGTAATAAACGTCAGTCAATACGGAGATGAACATTCCTGTAATGTGGATCCCAACAGTCCAGACGTCTCCAGGTAGGGAAGTGACCAATATTAGACAGGTTTTGTAGGCATTTGCAACCTTAAATCACGGCTAACACTATAAACCTTCAGAAAGTAACCCCTTGTCTGCCGGGTGCCTTCCAAAATCAGTGTGTTCATTGTGAGAATAAGAAATTCATGTTCACATGTAGTAAATCAGCAAGTTCCTCCATGTTTTACGGAAGGAGATGATTGTCCTCATTTGTCGTCCGCTCCCGTCATATCGGGACTTTCACTTCCGTGTTACATACAGACAGTCAGGACATATATCATGACGGAGACGGAATGAATCTTCACATGCAGCAGTTTTGCAGACTGGGCTTTGTCTTCTTGTAAATCATCTGGTTTTATAGATCTGTCCATGTTTTTGCAGGCGGCAGCGGCATTAAATTAATCATGGAGTATCTGCCTTCTGGAAGTCTAAAGGATTATTTGCCAAGGAACGTCAAGAAGATAAACCTCAAGCAGCAGCTTCAATATGCCATTCAAATTGCCAAGGTATCATTTGCTGCATTTCTCCAAAGTCTCTGTACTTGTAAGCAATTTAATGAGAGTTCTGCATCTTTCTTATTTACTTTTGTTTTAGTTATCCTTTTTCAAGATCTCTGCTTGTTGTCAGTGAATTGCAACAGTCTTGCTTTTATTCAGAGGCTTGAACTGTACAGACTTAACACATTGTAGTAAACCCTCAGCTGTGGGAAGTAGTAGTCTAGATTAGAGGTCTCCAACTGGCGGACCGTGGACACCAGTTGTCCGGACCAGTAGCGTCACCAGGCGGATCCATGGGCAACTGCCACATTCTATTGTATCCGCTCCCTGCTCCACCATTCACTAGGCTACAGGCCAGGTTAGGCCTGCAGCCTATAAGATGCTGGGGCGGAATCCCTGCGCAGGCCGGTGCGATGATGTCACTGCATCGCACCAGCTTATGCAAGGGTTCCATCTTGGTGTCTCATAGACTTCAGGCCTATCATGACTGAGGTGTTGTGCAGTTCCGTTCGTCGTGGGGACGGGGGTAGGTTAGTACAAGTTTTATTGTTTGTTTGGGGGGCACGCTCTATAGGGGGCAGTGTGCCATCATCTGGGGGGTGACACTCTCCTTAAGGGTCATTGTGGCAGATAAGTCTCCAATGTCTGCCGCAGATCCATAGGTCGGAATTGCCTATGGCAAATCCGACTCGTATGAAAATAGCCTTAATGTTAGTGTCATACCCCTGGTCTAGACAATTCCATGTGAGCTAAATACATCAGCAGCAAAAATATCTCCTGTTCTGATAGTTTGTTACAATGTATCAGTCAAGGAAAATATCAGTCTGGTATCCAGACTGTTTAGTTCACAGACTAGATTGGTTGTAGCAAAGCCTCAGCTGTGGGAAGTATTGGGTCTTAACAGGTCTTCAGCCTCTGGGTGGAAACAAGAATGTTTCCATTCACTGACATCTAGTGGAGATATTCATCAATTGACTGTTTAAATGAAGAGAACTGAAAAGTAAATATACATTCGGCTTCAGAATCCTTTTTATACGTTTGTAGCCAAGCAATGACCCACTGTACAAATAATAATAATCTTGTGTAACTGCAGAGTCGTCCTGTCACATTGTTCAGCGTTGGAATATATTAATACAGCGCTGTTATTACTACTCAGGGCATGGACTATTTGGGCTCCTGTCAGTACGTTCATCGGGATTTGGCTGCAAGAAACGTCCTGGTAGAAAATGAGCACAGAGTGAAGATTGGAGATTTTGGATTAACCAAAGCAATTGAAACAGACAAGGAGTACTACACGGTGAAGGACGACCTGGACAGCCCAGTGTTCTGGTAATTAGACTGTTCAAATATTATCTGTCTATTATGTAAATCAGGCGGCACTCATAGCCTAATACTGAGATGTTCACACGCTTCAAAAAAACGGCTGGAAATACGGAGCAGATTTCAAGGTAAAACGGCCTCTGATTTTCAGCCGTTTTTTGACGGACGTTTTTGGGGCTGTTTTTCTATTGAGACCATTTAAAACGGCTCACGAAGTGACATGCACTTATTTTTTACATGACGTTTTTACAAACGGCGTGTAAAAAAAAAAAAACACCCAGTGGGAATAAAACGCCGTCTTTCCCGTTGAAATCCATGGGCAGGTGTTTGGAGGCGTTCGTTCAGCCCCTGTATTTTTGGCCATTTTTCAAGGCGTTTTTGGCGTGTGAGAACCTTCCCTTTCTGCCAAATCCAAAGGTAGGGTTGATAATCAGTTCATTTAGGGGGCACGAACTAGCAGAACCCATCGTCATACCCCAATAAGAGATTAACAAGATCCTAGAAGCGTCCGTGGATCTGGTACTTGCCTCGTCACTTTGCACAGTGAATCTGAGTCTCTTGTTCCAGGTACGCTCCCGAATGTTTGCTGCACTGCAAGTTCTACATCGCCTCCGACGTCTGGTCATTCGGAGTTACTTTGTATGAAATACTGACCTACTGCAATTCCGAGTACAGTCCAATGACGGTAATATTGTTTTTTTTTCTTTTAATACTTTCCCCACAACTTTATGTAAAACCAAACATGAATTGACTTGTCACCCTAGACAGACGACCGGTACGAGCTGATACTGATTGGGCGTCTTCTGCCACCTTTTAATTACAGGATTGTCTTACATTTTTATTTTTGTACATAATAGATGTTTCTGAAAATGATTGGACCAACTCAAGGCCAAATGACAGTCACTCGTCTCGTCCGGATTCTGGAAGAAGGAAGACGTCTACCGATTCCTAAAGACTGCCCCAATGAGGTAATTGTGCGGTCAGGAAGAGGTGATGTGGCCACAAGTTATATTGTCAGCTGAATTGTTTCTGCTATTACTAGGTTTACTCAACCAAATCTGTTCCTGGTATATTCTGTAATTTACATTTCTATATGCTGGGGTGAGTGTGAGGCTGTAGAGATGAGGCTACACTTACCACATCTGCTGTTTTTAGGCCTTGTTCACACAGAAAAAACACATGCAAAATCTGAATCACATCTGCCAAGCCAGGAACGGAACCTAAAAATTGGAGGAAGACCTTAAATTGGTCTCATCTGCTGGATTCATATCTGGTATTGGCTTAAAAAAAAAAAAAAGTGCACGCAAAACCTGCACTGTGTGAACAAGGCCTTATACGCTGACTGTCCTATTTACGGAACACCTCACGTGCTGCAATATGGCAGCCATAGATATTTATTGGGACCTACTGTACCGCCAGGTCTCCAATTAAAAGTGTGGTATGTTCCATGGGATGCTTTAATATGAAGGTATTGATCCTGGGGGGAAATATCTCCATAATACAGCATTTTATAGAGTATCATTCAGCGGCACACCGAGCTGCAGGGACTCTGCTTTGTACAGGATTCCTAAATCATATTGAGTGTGTTCAGACCATGCGCCAACTCTGGTAGGAAGTAGAGACGGGTTGGTGGAGAAGCATGACGACCATATTATTATAAAAAATAGCTTTACCCAGTTTCCTAATGAAGAACTTCTATTCTGCGACATACGATCTGTAGCAAATTTCCCTTAACATTCTATAGATTCATTACACGCAGAGTGATCCATTTCCAGCATTTATTTATTTTTTTAGCATTTTTTTTTCCTTTTTAATATTGATGATTATGGGAACACTTAATGAAAACCCCAAATTTAATGTCTCAGAAAATTAGATTATATAAGCCCAATTTCAAAAACTATTTTTAATACCGAAATGTTGGCCTACTGAGATGTGCAGCATCTGCGCTCAATACTTAGTCGGGGCTTTGACTCTGCATGAATTACAGCATCGATGCAGCGTGGCATGGAGGTGATCAGCCTGTGGCACTGCTGAGCTGTTATCAATGCGGCGTGCTATGGAGGCGATCAGTGGCACTATGTTATATTAAAGAGAGACTGTCATCACATCATAAGTGCCATAAGTCCAGGGTCAGCGCAGCATCTAGCAGGACATTTCCCAGCACTTCATCCTTCCCTCTGCTGACAAGCTTTATGGAGATGATTTATTTTCCAGCAAGACTTGGCACCTGCCCAAACCAGGAGTAATAACCACAGTATCACTGCGATTGATTGGCCAGCAAACTCGCCGACCTAAACCCCAGAGAATCTATAGGGTATTGTCAAGAGGAAGATGAGACACCAGATCCAACAATGCAGAGGAGCTGAAGGCCGATATCAAAACAACCTGGACTTCTATAATACCTCAGCAGTGCCACAGGCTGATCGCCTCCATGTCACGCCGCATTGTAATGCCTCAGCAGTGCCACAGGCTGATTGCCTCCATGCCACGCTGCATTGATGCAGTAATTCATGCAGTCAGAGCCACGACAAAGTATTGAGGGCAGATACTGGACAGACTTCAGTAGGACATTTTGGTAAATCTTTTTTTAAATTGGACTCAATTTTGGGTTCATCAACATTAAAATAAAAAAATGCTGGATAAAGATCCCTCTGTGTGTAATGAATCTATAGAATATATCAGAGATACTTTTTTTTAATTGAATTACTGAAATAACTTTGTTGGTGATATTCTAGTTCATTGAGAAGGACCAGTAACACTCCTGGTTTTCCTCTAGGTCTATCAACTGATGCTGAGGTGTTGGGAGCAAAACCCAAGTAATCGGGACTCGTTCCAGGTCTTAATCCAGGGCTTCATAGAGCTGACAAGTAAAATGTGACTTGGTTGGAGGATAGAATGACTCTTTAATGCTCCCATGGATGCAGGATCTATACCCAGGATGTCCATCCTCCTCTGCAAGACTAAAGCCTTTCTACTGGACAACTAGTGAACTATGCAGCGCCCAAAGACACGAACCCCATTACTGGAGGAGCTGTACCCCAAGATTATCACATGTAATTGTACATATACATTAGACTTGTGATCCAGGGAAGTTCTGGGTAATTGTGCCGTCCCTCGCTGCAAAGTCGACCTATGATTTGGATTTTAACTACACAATGCATCATGGATATTGCCGCAGCAGCTGAAGAGAAAGAAACCCGGCAGAAGACTCCAGACTAGGATTGATTTTGCGGGAGAGATTTTGACCATCATTTGATTATAGTTCTCTCCCTCCCTCCGTAGTGGAAACAGTTTAGTATCGTGTAGCAACACAGGAAGAGTTTGTCCAAATTTTAGTTTAAAGGAGCCTCTGTACCGCCTGGGTTTGGTGCCATATATTTACTGAAGTTGTGTAAGCCTGGTCTATATCCATCCGCCTGCATTTCTGTGCATAGAAGCCAATGCTGTAGCGTTCTAGGCATTCAAACGTGTAACACTTCGCAGCTTACTATTGGGGCTGCGGAACTCTGATAGGTCTCCCAGTACATAATTATTAAGAACTACTTCTATTTATTTTGCATTGGAGATTCCTGCCATTTTTCCTGCTTTATCAGGAGTATGGAACACCCCCAAAAAAAACAAACATTGTCTACAATCTAACCATCACTATTCCTGTCCATTCAATGTGTTCTTGGGTTCCATGAAGCTCAAGGTCTTGACCCCTGATCTAGAAGATGCAGAACAACACTTAATATGTTGGAAAACTACAACACCCAGCATGCCCTGACAGCCAAAGACTTAGGGCATGCTGGGAATTGTCATTTCACATCTGATCTACTGTAGATCATGACAACTTTGCAGGTGAACAAGACATATGAAGCTTAAACTACCGTGTTGTCAGGAAAAGCGTTGTTTATTAAGAGACGCACGCACGCACACCAGATTATTTGTATTTGACTGTCTGTACATCACTGTGTAAAATCTGCACAGTCCAGTTTCTGGCATAAATGTTGAGCCGGGCGTAGCCATGTTTCCTCCTGCTAATCTCCGCCCACTTTTCCAAAAAGTGGCAAGAGTGGCAGAAACTGCTCAAGTTTAAAAAAAAAAAATTCTACACCCGAAGACTGGTGTAGAAAAGTACTTAAATTCCCCCCCCCCTCTAAAATAAATTAAGAAATTCTCATCATAGAGTCAACTCAGTTTTGATTACAGCGCACAAAGTCTCCAGCAGACAGCACTAGAATGCATGAACCGTATGCAGAAAGCTCCCCCTAGTGGTGGCCACAGACAGCCAGAATGCTATCAGTAACGGCCTGTGCAGGGGCTTTAGAGCTCTGTATCAGAAAAACAAAGCTGATTGCCATAAAAGACATTCAGAATTTAAATCAGTGCAGAATTTACAATAAATAAAGCAACAGTGTGAACCATCTAGGAAGTAATGTTTGCGCTTCACACGTCTGCCCTGTGTCATCAGAAAGGTTTGCTATTTGCAGCTGCCATGAGATCAAGTGTCCAGATATCCTCTGCAGAATTGGCCTAGTGCGATCCGTGATCTCATTTACTAGATGAGCAGCTATCCCTGTTTATAGTCCGGTGACGGCCAGCACCGGCGACCTCGTGTAAATAGTTTGCTTTGTATTCGGCTCTTACACCTGATTGATAAGACATAAGCTGCGGAGATTCAGGCAAAATGTGACCGTCACACAGGGAAAGGCTTGGATTTGCTGCATAGAAATGTTGACTTGAACATTTAGTTACCTTTTAACAAACTTATGACAAGTCATAGTGACATGTCAGAAGTTTTGAATGGTGGGGGGGTCTGAGCACACAGACCCCCACCAATCACTAAAACTTCGCAGCGGAAGTGCTTGTGTGAGCGCTGACCCGCTTAGTTTCTGTTCAGCTTTTTGCAGAAATCAATGTATCGGCGTACGGGTCAATAGAAAGTCTGATCCCGCACTCCACTACATCGGCTTTCTGGAGAAAACCGAACAGAAGCAAAGCGGCTCAGCGCCCTCGAGCACTTTTGCCGCTTCGTCTTAGCGATTAATGGGGCTCACAGGGCTCAGATCCCCCCCCCACCGAGCAAAACTTATGACATGTCAGAAGTTTGTGTACAGTTTATTTACCCTTTAACAAAATATTAATGTAATTCTCTGACTTTTTTTGCCGATACGATTAATATGAATCTAAGCACTTTGTAACTATTTCTATAAATAAATATTCTGTGAGACGAGGGTCAATCTACAGTGACTGAGATCCACCAGATAAGTGAAATTGATACAGGGTCGGTTACGATAGTATTCCAGAAACGCTTAGGCTGGGTTCACACGAGCAGGTTCAGTCCATAATGGACGGAACGTATTTCGGCCGCAAGTCCCGGACCGAACACACTGCAGGGAGCCGGGCTCCTAGCATCATAGTTATGTACGATGCTAAGAGTCCCTGCCTCTCCGTGGAACTACTGTCCCGTACTGAAAACATGATTACAGTACGGGACAGTTGTCCCGCAGCGAGGCAGGGACTCCTAGCGTCGTACATAACTATGATACTAGGAGCCCGGCTCCCTGCAGTGTGTTCGGTCCGAGACTTGCGGCCGAAATACGTTCCGTCCATTACGGACCGAACATGCTCGTGTAAACCCAGCCTTGGGGTCAATGCCCACGATGCGTATTAGTATGTGGTAAAACCGCAACATAATCCAGTACCAGCATCGTCCATGAGATTGCAGGAAATTGCATGTACACGCTGCGGTATCTTTCTGCACATAAATTGACGTGCGGATTTTAAAATCCGCAGCAGGTCCATTTCTTGCGTTTCAGCTTGCAAATTGTATATGCCTAGTGCTGCGGAAAATAGTGCCGAAAACCGCATGATTAGGTGTGGTTTTTACCTGTGTATTTTCCGCAGCAACATACGCAACTTGTGCATGTAGCCTAAGGCTTTGTTCACACGCTTCTCAAAAAACAGCTGTAAAATATGGAGCTGTTTTCAAGGAAAAACAGCCTCTGATTTTCAGCCGTTTTTTACAGCCGTGTCTGGAGCTGTTTTTCTATGCAGACAATGAAAAATAGCTCAAGTAGTAACATATTTTTTTTTTGCTTTACGGAGCATCCTTTTACAAACTGCTGCGTAAAAAAACGCCCTGTGGGAACGGAATGCTGTTTTTCCCATTGAAATCAATGGGCAGATATTTGGAGTGTTTACGGCCTGAAAGACGGCTGAAAATAGGTTGTGTGAACATATCCTTATAGAAGTATCTCTATCTCTCTATAAAAGAGGAGTGTATGAGTTTTGACCTCACTGCCTGGTACTGCAGCTCAGCCCCATTCACTTTGCTCAGGTTAAGAAATCCATTGATCGCACATGAATAGCCTAATGACCGGCCATCACTGGAAGAGCCTCCTAGAGCCTTTTTAGACACCATGCGGCACTGGCAGCAATAGTAGCCGGGTGTTTGCCGTAGAGACCTATGGGGACATCACAATATACGTTTCTATACTATGTGAATAGTTATTACTTTGTCTGCATGGACAGGACACAGTCAGATTGGTCGTCACTAGATCGCTTGCTCCATCCACATTAACACAGCGGCCACTTATAAAAGTTTACTAATTCTTTATTGCTTAATATTTACAAAAGGAAAAAAAACAAAACTTTTGCAGGCCATAGAAAGAATATAACAAATTATCTCCATTAAAGGTATTTACCAAGTCACAACGAAGTGTAGAAAATATCTACAAATCTTCACCGAGATTGAAACTGGTTTTATATAACAATTCAGCCTGAGAAATTTTATATATTTTCATTTAGGCAAATCTAACCCTTTCAGTGCCAGACTAAATGGCTTGCAAAAATCAGCATAACCCACATTGTGCATCTTTGGGTGTAAAAGGTGGAGACGTGTGCAAGTGTTAATAAACCTTCTTCCTCTTGAAGTAGGAATCTCCGCAGCTGTCGCCGGAGGCCTGGCCATGGTGCTCAGGATATCTGGCTCCACCGTCTGGGCTGGAGAGAATATACGTTCTCTTCTCACTGCCCGCTACCTGCAATTACAAGAATAATAACAAAGCACGAACAAGCAGCTCTTTATTGTAGGAGGAGTGTATAAAAAAAACAAACAGAACTCCACCCAAGGGACAGAATCTTAAAACGGACACTCAGGGCAAAATTAAGGGATTATATGGGGACCAAAAATGATTATTGGTGTAGTCAATGCAGTATGTGAGCGCACTGCTAATATTCATCCCAGTCCCCCATCGCCCCGATTCTGAGATTTTCATGGAATTTTATAGTGCTGCGTGGAGTCGTATCGTCAACTAGACTACTGGTCCCCCGGCAGCGCTATGGGGGTGTGGGAAAAAAAAAATACAATCTCAGGTTTAGACCGGAATGTATATTGGAGAGTGTAGTCACATACCGCAGTGAGTACACCTTTAATTTTTGGCCCCCACATAACCCCTTTAATACACTAGGGCCTGAGTGGGCGGAGCATGACACGGATTCAAAACACCAAAAAGAATCTGTGTCAGACTCCACCCCCTCATGCGCTGCGTTAAACATAACGAGTTCTGCCTGGAGTGTTCCTTTAAAAGACGTTATATTAGTAAACCGCACTGAACCGGGATTGTGTAAGTATTTGACAAGTTCACGCACCTTTTCTGCAGACGCTGCGAGTCCCGGCTGGTACAAGGCTTGTGCGTTCGCATAGTAAGTGGGTGGTGCCTGGACATACGCGTTGTAGTCTCCATAACCCAGAGTGGAAGACTGAAAAAAATATCATTATTAGACAGCCACAGAGCGGCGGAGGTAAACAGCAGTTTAAGGGGGGGGGGATTATTTTGGAGGCAGCGCATTTACATTCGGACTGGTACGAGTCTGCCGACTGCATCTCCTTATCTGTTTATACATTAGGAGCAGCAGATTCTGCCACTTGTCCACCTACACCATCTAAACAGAACACTGTGTCTGTGTGTGGGGGGAGGGGGGAGAGGGGAGAACACCCACAAGCGACGGTGAATCATTATTATGGGTTTTTTCGCTTTGACACAAATATCAGCGTGAGGGAGAATAATTACTATGTACATATTTAATCAGCACCGCATCTTTGTAAAAACCTGCAATACATCTGTTCTCCCTCCCTTGTGGCATTTGTAGCTGGTGACATACTGAACCAATGTGACGGCAATGAGCACATTCACGGGTTGTTTGCGCTCACATTAAAGTCAAACTCCTCCCAAAATGATAAAGAAATACTCCTATAAACCAAGACAAGCCTCCATGCCGGCCGCTCAGCACGTGGCAAACAAAGCAAGAAAATAAATTACTCAGAGGGCTCAGCCACTTTATGTAAACGCTAATTTAAATGTGTGTGAGGCAGGAATATGGGCAACTTCCTAATGCAGTTCTGTGGGGTTTCCTTTGTCCGACAAGACTGTCGAGATCCGGGACTGCCGAGATCCTATCCCCCTCCCCCACATCCTGTAATGAGAGCAGATGATTTTGGTTGGTGGAGTCTCCATTGAGTGCATTATTGAATCTGCGCATGTCTCAGCTGCCCAGGAGACAAGCGCATGCGTAGATTATCCATGTCCTGCCATTTTATGGATGAAGCAGCGTGCGGACGAGGACGACTGACTTTCTGTAACCAGGGGGCATTGCTCGCCAGACACTGCAGAACCTTCGAAGCAATAAATATAAAATTCTTTAACTGCAGTAAAACGAGATCTACCGTCCCCCGTGTTATTCTCCGCAGTTCAGGAGCGGAGGAGAAAGTGTTTCTGGTCTGTTTAGTTATACAGGTTTAATAGGCAGCCGACTGAATTGTGCGCCGTGAACGTTTCTTACTTGGCTGCTGTCACCTGGACCATCAGTCTGGGCTCCGCTGTACGTGGAATATTGGTCATACCACTGCTGCAGCGCCTCCTGGAAAACAACATCAGTCACGAGACATGCCCCCCCCAGAGCAGCGACAAGGACCCCCCCAGAGTAGCGACAAGGACCCAATGCTTTACCTGAGGGTAATCTCCGTATTGCTGGCTGTAGGCAAAGTAGTTGTCCAATGCTGGCTGAGCGGCTGCATCCTGAGAGATAAGTCCGTCCATGGCGTGAGACTGAAGCGCCCGGATGGACATTCCTGGGGCACACAAAACGGGAGCCTTTAATATGTTTAACCGATTCTAAGTAACCGCCTCAAGAAAATACAACATTCTGATCGATACAAATTTCTGCAATTTATAGACGTTTGGTCAGCAGCCGTCACCCGTGACTGATTTCAATGGGGAGGGGGGGGACCTAGGATTAGACAGGTAAGAATATAGTATGCTGGATCCAAGTTCCCCACAACAGCAAAAGGACTGTTGATGGATCTTGTCAAAATGATCCATATCTTCTAGACAAAATCAAATTTGTATGGCGACTAAGCCTCATGCACCAGATGTGTATTACATGCAGATTTTCTGCGCGTAAATTGACCTGCGGTGTGGATTTTAAAGTCTGCAGCGTGTCAATTTATCTGGGGTTTGTCTCAGAATGGTATTTGACAAGTTTATAAAAAAAAAATAAAAATAAATTAAAAAAAAGATGCATAAAATAATCTGCACCCTTTTCTGCATAAAAAAATGTAAAATCTGCATCTAAAAATGTAATATTAAGTGCAGATTTGACCCGTGTTTACTTGCAGTAAGTGCACGTGGCCTAAGGGTATGTTCACACGCTGAGAGGCAGTTACGTGTGAAAAGACAGACTGTTAACAGCTGCCTCGTTTCACACGTAAAAGCTCCTCCTCGTAATTTACGAGGCGTCTGAGACGCTCGTAAACCTTGAGCCGTGCTTCATTGATTTCAATGAAGAACGGCTCAAATTACGTGGCAAAGAAGTGCCCTGCACTTCTTTGCCGAGGCAGTAAATTTACGCGTCGTCGTTTGACAGCTGTCAAACGACGACGCGTAAATAACAGGTCGTCTGCACAGTACGTCGGCAAACCCATTCAAATGAATGGGCAGATGTTTGCCGACGTATTGCAGCCCTATTTTCAGACGTAAAACGAGGCATAATACGCCTCGGATACGTCTGAAATTTGGCCGTGTGAACATACCCTTAGAGATCTGTCAAATGATATAAGGAAAGCGGCCGGACAGACAGCAGTAAGTTACCAGGGAGCACGCTGGCCAAGTTCAGGTATGGGTTAGTGCTTAGCCGGAAGTCCCTGGGCGGCTCCCCCAGCAGAGACGTCTGGTTGGTTGTCTTGTTCTACAACATAAAACATTTATAAAGTCAATCTACTGAACATGTCACAAACCTACGTGATCGAGCAGAAAAGACGTCTCATCAATCAACCTCTATTCATAAAATGTAACGAGAATTAATAGAAATAAATCTTGTTGGGTTTAGTTCCAAAATTCTGAGCGGATTATACAGCGCTCAAAATCCCCCTGCATAGACTGGATTAAAGAATAATATATCGTCTACCAGCAGTCACCACTAGAGGGAGCTTGCTGCACACGGTTTTATTGAGTTCAGTCTATAAACAAGATTGTAAGCTCCCCCTAGTGGTGACCTTTATAATTTAGCTGTATGCGGATTAACGTCGCATACAACCACATGCATGGAATTATATTGAGATCCGTATTGTTCCCTATGGTGTGCCGTATAGCCGTATTCCCCCGTAGACAATAAAAGATGTGGTTCTACGTGGCATTCAGTGGAGTATGCAGGGATTTATTTTGACCTTCTTTAAATGCAGTCACCATAGGAATAAATCACCATATTCTGGATCCATGTACAGATCCTAATTATGGTTGTGTGGGGTCTGATTTGCAAATACACCTGTCAGGAAATGGATATTTTCTCCTATGGTAAATTTGCATTTATACGGCCACACAATTATTTTTCTCTATAAATTGTAGTGTTCACCACTAATGACTGAGAAAAATGGAGAAGCCTGAACAATGGAACAGATAACGGTTACGTGCATGGTCCTCTATAGGGAAGCACAATCTTAAAGGAGTTCTCCACTACCGGACAACTGATAGGTCACCAGTGTATGATCGGTGGGGGCACTGATCAGCTGCTCCGGGCACCAGCCGTCCATGCCAGAAGCAGATGGCTCTGGTCATGGAATAGCGGCCGAGCTGCAGTGCTGCTCCTATTCATTTGCTTCCGGCTCCGTACACCACATGCTGTGCAAGGACATCCGGTGATGCAGGCAGCTGGAGCAGCTGATCGGCATGGAGTCCAGGTGTCGGACCCGCACCGATCATACACTGATGGCAGGGGTGTAGCTAGGGGGGGGGCACCACCCCCTCCTGCACTATAATTGTACCTGCGTCTATAGGACACGGTACAATTAGAAGCAATGGCTCGATCACGTCATCGTGCTGCTCGTGTCGTTAAACCTCAGGAGACCTGCGCAGAAGAGAGCAGGTCTCCATTGCCACTGGACGGCGCCGGAATGGGATTAAGGTGAGTTTGTATAATTTTTTTGTTTTTTTTATTAGGATAAAAAAAAAACAAAAAAAAACAGTGTGGCTTTATCTACAGGGGTGGGCCATCCGTGGAGCACTATATATAGGGGGAGATCTATGTAGGGCACTATCTACAGGGGGCATGGTGTGCGTGTGTGGGACACAGTGTATGGTGCTATTATAATTAGAGGTGCAGTGTATGGCGCTATTATATTTAGGGGCGTAGTGTGTGGTATAATGAGAGCTTTATCTTTGTTTATAGGTGTAGAAATGTTGGAAAAGTGAGAAGCTGAAGACATGTGAGCGGCAAACTGCAGAAATAGTCTGTGACCGGGAGAAGTCATCAGAGAGGTCTGGATCAGATGGAGAAAAAGAACTAGAATCTGAGACGTCACCGGTGAGTCACTTAATGTAAAGGTTTATTCTGCCTCTAAATCAGTAATGTAGTCACTGTATGATCTGCAGTGAGATGATGGGTGGTATGATTAGGATATGATTTTTTTTTTTGTGAAACAGCATCTCCCAGCATATCCTCACCATTGTTTGGGCCATGCTGGGAGCTGTAGTTTTACGCCGTACAAACCTGTACGGCAGGGGTTTCACTAAATTGAGCTGTATTTGTGATGGTGCTGTATATATGTACTGAGCTTAGTTCTGGTGCTGTATATATGTACTGAGCTTGGTTCTGATGTTGTGTATAGAACTATATTGCTTGTAAAATATATAAATGTCTTTATGCTCGAGTTACATTAAAAAAAAAATTGGGAAAATAAATGACACGTCATTGATTGAGAAAACAAACATGGCAAGGGGGAAGGAGATGTTGGGGGAACCTTTGCCCCAGGTGCTGGAGAACCTAGCTACGCCTCTGCTGATGGCTTATCTGGTGGATAGGTCATCAGTTGTCCAGTAGTTGAAAACCCCTTTAATTTACTAAACAATAAGTAAGTTGGCCACTGGGTGGCAGTGTTGTTCTGAGTTTGTATTGTGTGCCCCATATGTTTATACAGCAGCCACTATCATTAGTAAATGCAGATAAAACACTAATACAAGTGGAAACTGATGATTAATTTTAACATAAATAAGGTTGGCACATCCCAGGATAATAGGGTTGGCATTAGAGCCGTTGTCCCATCTTATTTTACCCACAGGAGCCCTACACTTGCAAAAGAGCACAGAAGGACTGGAGTGAGAATACCACCAGGATTTTAAGACCCCCAGAAACTGCTCTTCCTCTGTGGAAACATTTACATCCTCCATCAACAGCGTCTAAGTATAGAAGCGAGAAGAGACAATTCTCACCATGTGCAGCGTGTCGGCGGCGCCGGCCTGGACGAGCGCTGGATTCGGTGCCGTCAGCAGTGATCCCTCAGGCGCTACTGATGCCAGATGCTTGTCCTGCGGTAGCCTGGGCAGAACCGAGCTCAATTGTTGATTGTGGTAATATGGTAACAGGTCTAAATGAGGGAGAATAGATCATAAACTCGCTAGCGGCCGTCTAATGTACGCAGCACGCCCCTCCCAGACATATACAATCCAGATCTGCTGACAATCTAACGTGTATGGGGTCACCCTGACCAGGTCCCAGCATCCCCAATCCTGTTCTGCTGGGAGATAAGCGGCTATCAGGAGCACCTGGCAGCAGTTGATCTCCCTCCCTTCATTGAACTAAACACGCATACTGGGTCGGTGTTGGGGAGGGGAGTCTTTAAAGCCCTCTCTGTCCCCTCCCCAAACAAAACCCAATGCATACCCTTCCCCTAGTGGTGAATGAGGCTTTCAAAATACCATTACTATGTTAGGGTTTATTCACATTACGTTTTTAGGTTTCCTTCAGGGGTTCCGGTATTATTGACAGCAAGTGATATAACGGAGGACAAATACTGTAACCCTCATGGACCCCCATTGTTTGTCAGGATCCAGGACACTGGACTGAACCGAGAGTAAAAGAGCCCTGTGGTCATAAACCCCTCTTAGGCTGCGTTCACACTGGTGTTGTGGCTTCCGTTCTAGCGTATCCGTCAGACGACCACAAGAACGGAAGTTAAAGTTTCCGTGAAAAAACCCATTGATTACAATGGGTTTTATTTTTGCATCAGTTGTGCTCGGGCTCCGTCCGTTCTGTCAGGTTTCCGTTATTTTGACAGAAGAAATTTCGTAGTCTGCTGCGCTATTGTTTCCGTCCAAAATGACGGAAAGGAGCTTTCAGTTTTTTATTTAACATTGAAGTCAATGGATGACGGATACAAACTGATGTCATACCGTTTTGTATCAGTTATGAATTACGTTTAACGGATCCTTTTTTTCTGCGCTGATTAAAAAAGAAAGCAAGAAAGAGGCAAAGAAAAAAACGGATCCGTTAAAAACAGAATATAACTGAAGACAAACGGAAAGAAAGTGTGTCTTTTTGATGGATCCGTCAAAAACAAACATTTTACCTTCCGTTGCTTTCAGTCTGTCAGTTTTTTTTAAATTTCAACAGATCCGCTAAAACGGAAGGCACAACGCAAATGTGAACGAAGCTTTAACTATGAGGACGAAGCCACGATGTCACCAAACTAACGAGAGATAAGCGGCCAACGAGCCATGTGATAAGCGGTGATCTCCATCTATAGATTTATTAACGCGATCGAGTTCTTTAATTCACATTGTACGGCGTTCACGTTGACACTTTGGGTCCCAGTTGGCGCTCCCCTACATGCAGTAAAGCTCCTCTTACATCGGCCAGTTTTGGCCGGTGCAACGAACGAGCGGCGCTCCTTTCCTCCAGTCACAAGGAGCTATTATGGGGGCGAGAGTTTACTCCGATCGCTCGTCCCCATTCATCATCATGTCGGCAGCGCGGCTCCCTGTTCACACACCAAGATCTGCTGCCGACAAGGATATCTACGTTTTTTTAAAGCGAAACGATCAGCAGATGAACGAGCGTTTGCCCGATAATTGGTCACAAGAAGCTGAGAACAGTCTCAGCAGTGATCTGATGCTTAGAGAGTAGACACCTGTTTTACCAATACACTAATATATATATATATGTATCGTCTATTCCAGGTTTCCTAATCACCCAGCTTTCCTGGTCTTCTGAATGGCAACTGACCATGCATTTGCCTTTCCTGCATAATGAGGTAGATGTGCCATTCAGGAGCCTGGGAAAGCAGAGTGACAACGGATATGGCCACCATTACTGCTTCTGCATGGGGTTGTCACTCAGTTATCCCATAACTAAATATTATGAAGTAACAGAGTATTAGGGATGACACTATCCATTACACCCCACACCCAGATCTGCTAATTGACTGAAATCCCACATTACTTTTCGGGATGTCCCTCTGCGCGGCCTCCACCGATCCTGTCTGCGCCGTCCCCATCGCGCTCTGTAACATCGAGCCCGGGGCTTCTCCTAGTAGGCCGGGCTTCTACCACAAAGAAAAACATGTTTAGAGTACGAGACAAGGAATGGATGGAGCGAGGCCGCTGACCGCCCCCTCGTGGGGACTTACGCTGTTATTAGACTGTGAGCTCTTGAGCTGCAGAAGTTGCTGCTGGGCCATTTGCAGATGAGAGTAGTTTTGCAGCAGGGGGTTACCTGGGAGGACCGGCTTCTGTGAAACAAAAGCACAAATGTCACGTATGTAATATAGAAGTACGGGACTAAATAGTCTCTACCCACTGATTCCGAACCCCCAACGGGCATTAGAGCGACACCCCCACCCCCCACTATTAGCAGAAACGTCAAAGCAGCAAGTAATACCCGGTAACGGCTACAATTGTATCCAGTCCAGACAATCCTCTGAGGGACTCCAGACTGATTCATTTCATTTACTGGACTGGATACAGAGAAGCAAACCCTCAGCAACGAGAAGGATTTAAAGCAGAATGATCCCATTTCACTGTCCGCAAACATACTTTGTGTTTCAGTTACTCACCATCTCTATTCGGACCCTCCTTATTTGTATACGGCATCATGCACATGTTAAAATACATTAGGGCAGGTTTACGAAGCCAAGTGCATCAGAATTCTGACTCCAGTTGCGCTTAAAAAAAAAGTGGCGTGGATGTCGTGCGCCAGATTTATTATCTGTTTGAGTCCCTTTTTACGCTTCACTAGACAGCTTAGAAAAGTCTAGAAAAAAGGTGTGGCTTTGCTTAAAAGGGGGTGTGGCTTAAAATGCAATTTGCACCAAAATATTGTTCTATATAGTAAGACAACCAAGAGGCAACGTAAGAAGTAAACGCGCCACATTTATCAGCACGTACTCCTGTGATCTTCTGCCCGCCTGGTCTAGTTTTAAGCAGCTTACGGTTAAGACCTGTATTTCTACGTCCATGATTTGCCCTCTTTTATCAAGTGTACGACATTTTTTTGGGAAGGCTGAATACCATCATAGCTCCCTTGTCACCCAGCTTTCTAACAGCTCTGAACAGCAAACTACCTAGTAATGCCGCAGCGGTCACTGAATAACTAACTAGAATCACCATTCAGGAGCCTCAAAGCAGCGTGACAATCCCTGTGGTAGCCGTAATTGTAGCCCTATTGTTGCCACCCAGCTTTCCCAGAAACAGATATAATTAAATATAAATTTATAACAACTTGGCGGAAGACGACTTAAGGACTTCTCTTCAATGGGTCACTCCCATGAATGCTGTGCCCTCAGACCCTGGCGCAGAGCTAGACGACGGGCGACTCCTTACCTGATTAAGTTTGTTGAGTTGTAAAAGTGCTTGGCTGACTGTCGGATTAACAAAGTGAGGTCGTCCAGAGGAACCTGCGAAATACAAAGAGCTAAGAACACGGTAAAGGACATGAGTGGGGGGATGGGGTGCTGTAAGGACTGTTAGGGACCGCTCACCGTGCTTTCCGGACCTCCCTCGCTGCTGGGGCTGCAGGAGCATTTGCAGCATGGCGGGGTTATTGAGGCTCTGCATGATCTGCGCCGTGTTCGGCTCTGGAAGTAATCCTTTCCGGTTATTCTGCAGCTGCACACAAGGACAAGTAATTGATGTGATGTTCTAGTTATGGAGGGGGGGGGGGGGGGGGATACACGTTAGATGAATCGTGGAAACTGGTCTGTAATACTCTTTATAAACCAGACGAGCAATCGCACATCCTGCTTGGAAAACGGTTAGCAAACGTGGTTCAGCTGAAGTTTTGCTGCAATGGATCAATGTAAGGACAAGAGTGAGATTTATGCTGCTATGTATAGCCCGCAGAGAATGCCTAGACGGATACATTGTCACAAAGCCTCAAGCTGTGAGAGCAGGAAAGGTCTTTGAATGTAAACAAGAATGTTTCTATTCACTAACAGCAGGCAGAGATGTTGCATCTAAAACACAAACTATGAAAATGTTGCTTTGGCATTCATCGGAACAAACACTGAAGAGAACACCAAAACCCGCTGTCTATGGGGCATGTACCCGGCTGCCCACCTCCTACCTAAAGCTTCAGCCCCTGGATGTCTGGCCGTGTTTTCCAGATGTAAGTGCAGAGACTGGGCCGGGGAGATAACGGACGTCTTCTGCTCTTATCGTACGGCTGCCAGCGTGTTTTCCTCCGATAACCAGTTAGGGGCAAGGTATAGCTGATAAAGAGTTAATCCCTGTGTCATGCTCCACCGCCTCAGTCCCGGCACTAGTTATAAAGTGTTTACAGTGCCATTCAACTGTGGAAGTTAAAGGGTTATTCCCATTACACAAAGTGATGGCTTTTGGATAGAATTTCCCATCACTTTCTTATTGTTGACTGCCGGGACCCCCACCGATACGGAGATTTAAGGGGCTGCTTTAGTGCGGTGTACCTTTTACAGGTTTTTTTTCCTGCAAAGCGGGTGGCCATGGCTCTGCAGTGCAGGGGGAAAAAAAAAAAAAATAGTGAGTGAAGGGGACCTAGCACTAAACCAGCCCCTTAAATCGCAGTATCGATGGGGGTCCCGGCAGTCGGTACCCACCAATCACAAAGCAACAGCATATTGTAGTGAAAAGCCATCACTTTGTGTAATGGGAATAACCCTTTAATGTCCAGGAGAATGACAGTCTGCAGGTTGGTCATCACCTCCTTGTATACAGCTGGAGGCGCACATTCTCAGGACATACGCGAGTGCTATTATTTACACTTCCTATGTAATTATATATAGTGGTTATGAAACCCGGGACGGGTCTAGGTCACCAGAGCATCTCGCAGCCTCGTCAGTTGGATTTTACCCGCGTGTTGGTAGTTATGGCTACTTTTGCCTTTATGGACCTTTGGACCGTAATGTGAGGATCTACCAGTTTATTGCCCTCAAGGTTCTTTGTTGCGCTTATCTTGGGAAGTGGAACGAAACCCCACAGATCTCATGGTCCCAAGGTAGATTGGGGGATGGGACCACTGTAAACAGTAATGGGGGGCAGACCCTGAACGTCGCTGTTCTCTTACCATTCCCTGTGCTGCTACAAGAGCGGCGAGTACACTTCGGCCCGGGGACCCTGGGGCGCAGAAGGAGACCTGAATCCTGCTCCCATTCACAGATGTCCCATCCATCGTGTCCCTCACCTCCTCTGCTTGCCTGGAAGATTCGTATTCAACCACTGCAAAACCACCAGAATGACCACTTTCTTCTTCGGCCAGCTGCAAGGACAGGCGATATCACAATTACTACATTATATTATTAAATTGCAGATTGAGTTGATGTCTCAATAGGGTTCAAACTAGAACAAATCTGACCAGACCAGGCTAAAAGGAAAACTCCATAGTTGAATGGCACTTTTCCACAGTCCAAAATTAACAGACCTCAGAGCTTTACAATCAGTTTCACTAGGAAAACAGCAAAAAGGATTTGGGTCATTTTCCTTATACACATCCTATAGTTCTGGTTCTTTAGTATAAAGCCCCCCCCCCCCCCTCTCCTCCTCTATTCACCTCACACATACTGATAAAAAAGCTCTGCTGTAGCCACTAGGGGGCGACCTATATACAGCTGAATAAGGCTCCATATAGACCTGAATAGGAGCTGTATACAGACCGCCTCCTAGTGGCAGCAATTGGTTCCCTTTAATTACAACAATACTAGTTTATTTATAGGGTGCCTATTAGTTTAGGTGACAGGTATAGACATGGTAACACACTGACGTTTTTCTTGTTTTGTTTTTTAAAAGACGTTCGGCCTCCACTTGGGATTAATCACCGAACGAGTTATGTGAAGTGCGCCATAAATTCATATACTACGGTCATAAATGGCAACAACACAAATATGAAGGTCGTCCTATCTTATCTGCAATGTAACGAGATCTCAGGAGGGCAAAGTTGTCATACCCGAGATACAGCCACGACAGCAGAGCGGGCACAATGGTGTGTAACTTTCTAATATACTTTGTGTTTCAATTTCTTGCCATTTCCAATATGGGTTTGTTATTTTCAGTGAATGGAATTTTTTTTTATTTTTAAACCCAGATAGTGTAATCCCCTACAGACCTAATACTTCTCACAGCTGAGGTTTGTTACAATTGTATCCAGTCTAGACAATCCTCTTAAAATGTATCCGTCTAGTTCAGACTAGCTCTAACTACACCGATACATGGTAGCAAACTCAGGACAGGGGAGAGAGTTGTGTTGCGGTTGTATTTAGCTCACAAACTAGTGTCAATTGTAACAAACTCAGCTGTGAGATGTATTAGGTCTGCAGACTGATTTTTTTAGAGCCTGCATGTAAATAGTAAATGTTTCCAATTAGTGACAGCAAGCAGAGATCTTTAAAAATGGTGAGGAGTTGAAATCCAAAGTGTATTAGTAAGTTGCCGTAGTTTCCATTATACAATAATTAGAGGAATAGGGTCTCGGTGTATACAATGCTGCCTGTGTGAGGTCAACGGAAGAGTCTGAAATAGCTGCAGGCAGAAGTCCCAGCAACACGGCAGAACAAGTCAAGATTTAAACATGTTCAGGTCACTGCCACAGGAGGCAAATAAATTATACACATTATATGTATCAACAACGAGCCGAGAAAGAGCCGACAGCCCGATCTCTCCTGCTCATCACTTAAAGCTTTGTTTACCTGTAATGATAATTACCATACAACGAAAAACGTTGCTGCAAAAAAAAGCCAGGAGTGCAGCTCTGGAGTCACTGTGCGCATACATTACATTACTTATCCTGTACTGATCCTGAGTTACATTCTGTATTATACTCCAGAGCTGCACTCTCTATTCTGCTGGTGGAGTCACTGTGTAGATACATTACATTACTTATCCTGTACTGATCCTGAGTTACATTCTGTATTATACTCCAGAGCTGCACTCACTATTCTGCTGGTGTAGTCACTGTACATACATTACTTATCCTGTACTGATCCTGAGTTACATCCTGTATTATATTCCAGAGATGCACTCACTATTCTGCTGGTGGAGTCACTGTGTACATACATTACATTACTTATCCTGTACTGATCCTGAGTTACATCCTGTATTATACTCCGGAGCTGCACTCACTATTCTGCTGGTGGAGTCACTGTGTACATACATTACATTACTTATCCTGTACTGATCCTGAGTTACATCCTGTATTATACTCCAGAGCTGCACTCACTATTCTGCTGGTGGAGTCACTGTGTACATACATGACATTACTTATCCTGTACTGATCCCGAGTTACATCCTGTATTATACTCCAGAGCTGCACTCACTATTCTGCTGGTGGAGTCACTGTGCACATACATTACATTACTTATCCTGTACTGATCCTGAGTTATATCCTGTATTATACTCCAGAGCTGCACTCACTATTCTGCTGGGGGAGTGAGTCACTGTGTACATACATTACATTACTTATCCTGTACTGATCCTGAGTTACAGACTGTATTATACTCCAGAGCTGCACTCACTATTCTGCGATTATGTATAAACTGTAAAATGGTGATTACAGGTACAATCTTTTAAATCTCCTCTACCTGACCCCTGTGATCGCCCTTATAATAGTGTATAAATGGTGCCCCCTCCCTCCCCATGCGGAACAGTGAATTATGTTTTTCGGATGGACACAATATTCGCGTTCTTGTCCTAGCAGAACATCCCTGCATAAGAATGAAGATCTCAGACAGACGTCCCTATAATTAAGTCTCCGGACATCCGTCAGACTGCAGCTATAATTGCTCCTAATGAAGAGGTTTATTATCTTGTAAGGAACTATTCACAGACTGGAGCAGAGCTTTGTTTCTTAACCATCGCATTAGCACAACCCGTGCCGGTGAGGCCGTGCACACCTTTTATGTGATGACTTCTACAGGGCGACATTCTCCCATATTGTAGCTGCTGAAACAACAAACACCTCAACAGAACAAGTAAAATCCAGCCACAGGGGAGACGCAGTATTATAGAGCAACTCTTCAAATGAACAGGTGACAATGTAATACTGCGGTGAAGACTGCCAGAGAGGGGGGGGGGGGGTCGCTCTCTCCGGTGGCGCATACATTAAGTTCCCAATTGTTGGGCCCCCATATACCCCAACAGGACTGAAATACTCTGTTTTAGGAAGCGATATCTGTAGGGATCTTAGGAGCTTCCACTTGTAAAGGGGTGAGGGGTCCCTATAACTGCATTACAGTAGGGAGTTGCTACTTAGGTAATTAGTTATTTTATAATATAATCCAGATCCGCGCCAATATTTAAGAGGGTTTTTTTGGTTTTATGCACATAAAGCCTAATCAATTTATAATAAAAAAATTCTGAAAATTTCTAATATACACTGCTTTTCAATTTTCCACCAATTTCAAGATCTCTGCTGTCTGCCAGTGAACGTGAACCTTCCTAATGGATGGAAATCTGTATAGCCCTAACACACCTCACAGTTGAGTTTGCTACAATTGTATCCAGTCCAGGAGCTAAATATATCAGCAACACAAATATTTTTTGTTTGCTACAACGTATCAGTGTAGGTAGAATGTATTGGACAGGCTTTTAAAGCGCCCAAAGAATTGTCTAGACTGGATACAATTTTAACAAACTCGCAGCTGTAAAAAGGATTAGGTCTGTACAGGTTTCCAATCACTGACAGCAAGCAACATTAAAGGGGTTGTCCATAACTGTAAAAACATGGCTGCTTTCTTGCAGAAACAGCGCCCATGTCCATGGTTGTGGTCCGGTATTGCAGCTCGGCTCCAATGAAGTGAATGTGGCTTAGCTGCAATACCACACACAACCTGTAGACAGGTGTGGCGCTGTTTTTGGAAGAAAACAGGTTGTTTTTTTTAACCCCAGACGATTAGGAGTAGAATTGCAGTTGTGCTATTGTAATTGAGGTTTAACCGAGCAAGAAAATAAATCAGCTGATGGCGAGTAAAGACAAGATGGAGTAAAAGCATTGTCCGCTACCTGGCAAAACAACGGTTTGTGCAGATAGGAAAATATTTCCGTCAGTTCATCGGTATTGCTGTAGTCTTTAGGAAGTTTGTCAACGAACAGGCACTTCGAATGGATAAAATCCGCTGTCAGCTGATTGACATCTACCCACTGTGCAAAGAGGGTAAATTCCTCCAGCTGTTTGCCAAGCAACTCCAGCCGGGCCCTGGAAGCGGAGTCCTTTTTCATATACTCTACAAAGCCGTAGCCCTTGAACTGGCCGGTGAGCTCGCTGTAGACCAGGAGGCATCGCTCAATGTTTCCGTACGTCCGAACCAATTCCTCGAACTCCTGGAGGGTGAGCGAGGTGGGCAGGTTGGTAACACACAGGAGGGCGTCTGTCGGCTGCAGCTGAACCCAAATCTCCTTGTCCCGGAAGAGGTGTTTGTGGAACATGGAAATCACCTCTTGTGCTTGTTCTCCGTTTGTCAGTGTGATGAAGGCTGCAACGAGAGGACGGACAGATGCTAAGTGCAAGGAGAGACATATTACAAGCTTCATAGAAACAATCAGAACTAGATACAGAGCCGCTGACTGCAACGAGAGATCAGATACCGGTGAGATCGACGAGTCTGATCCTGCACCACAACGCATTTCCAGAGTCTATGGCTCTGAAGAACAAGGAGACCCTTTAGTACTGCTCAGAGATTTCTATTACTGAACATCTGACGTTATAAACGAAGGACCATTCAATTCAATGTGTCAGATTTTAGGTCATAGAAATCTCGGAGCAGTGCCAAAGGGTTCATTGTTCTATAGAGTCTTCGATTCTGGAAAACTGTGGTGGACCAAGATCACAGGCCTCACGAATGTCATAATCTTACATGTATCTAGGACGGATCAGAAGAGGATTTTTACTGGATTTCCCCTTTAAAAGGGGGTCGTCAATTATCCCATACAAAGTTGTATTACGTCACGTTATCTTATAGATGTGGCTCGACTGTATCTGAAGTGAAGAAAATACTTTTCCTGTACAGGCCACTTCTGCATTGTCCTCACTGTTTCCAAAGTGGACAGCGCTGTAGTGCAATGGACGGCTCTGCTATGCCACAGTGCCGGGAGATCACCGCACGTGTTACCGCAGCAGAAACGGGCGGATGTCATCTCCAGATACAGTAGGGTGCAGGGAGCTGTGTACAGAAGACAGCGCTGCAGCCCACTGGACATCCATGGACGTCTTACCTGGGGGAACAAGCCAGACCCCCTCCCCCCCCTCCCGAGTCCTTATTCTCCCCTTAGTCTAGCCCACCCTTACACTGCCAGACCAGTTTTGCTTCTTGACTTCTGTGCTTTCCCAGACTCCAGCCCATTTCTGCATCACTACATAACTATTAGGGACAACGTCCCTCTGTGCACGTCATCTACTTCTCCGCAATGAATTGTACCAGCAGCCTAGTATTATATCTAATATAACATGTCTTTTATAATGCTTTAACCCACGACAGGGCAAAGCTTCCTATGTAAGTGCTAATGAACGATGGATTCATTCACACGCAGTCAGGCTGAGCTGTCGCCCCTTATTATGGTCCAGAGCACACAATATGGCAGCCAAGTGTCTAATGAATATTTTATTCGCCCAAACTCAGCAGAGTGGCAATCACCCATTATTCTGCGAAGTGCGGGTCTGCAGGAGGTCAATAATTGCTGGGTCAGGTAAAAGAGGTCTCCGGTTACCATCCACATCTTAATCTGATACCATGGTCCCAGGGACTCCGTTAATATGCCAACTCTGCTTTTTCTGAGCAGTTACCAAGGAAAGAGCGAATGTAAGACCAATAACATCTCACATACAAGGAGCCCGGGAGGAGAGGGGTTATATCAAATGATTAAAACAATATCTTAACCCTGTCCTTAAAGGCCCCCCCCCCCCCCAGGTAACAGCAATACATGCGGCACCGCAATGTTATTCATGTCCATGCAATGCAGCACTCTATTCTTAATGCACGGTTCATCCTGAGCAACCTGGTTCATGACATCCTGGAAGCAGAGGGGATTCAACTTTGCATAACCATGCCGTTATACACAAGCGAGTCACATTATCATGACCACCTCCTACTTTCGACGTTGGCCTCGTGTAGCCCATGAAGAAAGTGATGTGTCGTGGGCTGGCTTAGTGGGTATATAAGGTAGGAGAGGCTGTCTGTGCCATTGATGTGAGAGGTGAACATCGGCTATGAAGGTGCGCGAGGGCCGAACGACACGCTACAGTGGAGCAGCTCACCGTGAAAATCAAACAGGCGGCTACCAGACGTGTCTAATACAACAGTTCAGCGAACCCGACTGTGTATGGGGCTCCGAAGCAGACGGATGGTCACGGCTCTAACGCTAACAAAAGGTACAACGGGAAGAAAAAAAAAAAAAAAAGGCTTCAATTTGCACCGCAGTATCGGAATTGGACCACCGTTTATTGGCGAAGAGTCTTCTCCGATGAGTCACGTTTTCTGCTTCATGGAATAGATGGACGTTGACGTGTCAGGCGAGAAACATCAGAGAACAAACACCCGGCATTGCTGGAAGAACACGAGCTGCTGGCGGCAGCGTTATGGTCGGGGGAATGTTTTCCTGGTATTCTCTAGGCCACTCATCCATGTGGAAGGCTCTGAACCGATTTAAGTATGAATCCATCGTTGCAGATCACGTCGTCGTCCCCCCATACATGCAGATTGTCTTCCTGGGGGCAGATGGAATATTCCAGCAAGACAATGCGACACGGCTAGAAAGGGCCGACAGGGGTTGGAAGAGCACGACCAAGACCTCCAAGTACTTTTCTGGCCCCTAATTCGCCAGACTGAAGCCCAATTGAGCATCTGTGGGACCTCGATCGTCTTGTTCGCTTTATGGATCTCCCCCCCCCCCCACCCACGATCCCCTCCAGCAAATGTGGGATGCTCTGCAGTCAGCGCGGCGCCAGATACCGGAGACCACCGACCAGCACCTTATTGAGTCTCGCTGCTGTCCGTGCTGCACCCGGCGGTTACTCTGGATATTAGCTGCTGGTCTTAATAACGTGCCTGTGTACTATGCACCATAGTTTTAGCAGTCTATTCATGAACCAGGAAGCTCAGGATGAACAGTTGCGGTTCCCTCCCAGATACAAGACAGCGGCCGCGCAAATGGCTGAATAGGATATCTGTGTAATGAAACCGGAGATTCTCGCTGCATCTCTACCTGCAGACTATGGAATGGCAGATTATGTGGAGCACACTTACCAGTCTTCTTATTTTTATCCACATAGCAATACTTGATCTCATAGTCCCGCAATAAGTCGTGGATATCCTAGAAAGAAAAAAAAAAACACAGAAAACAGAACGATGAGAGCAGCGAAAAACAAGACTTCATCTGTGAAGAAGAACAGACGCCGCTGCAAGAACATATGGAACGCGGGTCGTGTTTACTTAAGACGCTGCTGCAGTTATGTATTTATATATACAGCCGCGTAGGAGAATTCAGAAAACATCTCCTGCTGCAAAGAATAACAGGAGACGAGCGGCATGTGCGGCCACTGGGAATAAGGGGGTTCTGCAGGACACTATAGTCGGAGTTTAGTCCTGGAGTGTGACCACGATCTGCCCGGCACATGACCCGCAGGGAAGGATTCAGAATCTGATCAATCACATCTAGAAACTTACTAAAACTGAGAGCAATAGAAAGTACAATGTTCTCACTAGAGGATCTAATTCATTGGGAGGTTTAAAGGTGTTTTTATAACCGTAAGTAAAAGCTTTAGAGGGGGTAGTCCTCGAGACAACGCATTTTTGTTAAGATCTGATGACAAGCGGATCACAGACTAATAATGGTGGGTGTACATGGGCCCATAACGACCGCCGATTATTACAGGCCGATTGGCGCACGTTTAAAGGCCCTGTACACGGGCCAACAAACTCCATGGGGATAAATGGACTTTAACACGATCGTTCGGTCCCCATACAGTTTACACGGGGAGACGTGCTGCCGACAGCCATGGTTTACAGAATAAAAAGATTATATCAGCCGACATACGAGCGTTCGCTTGATAGTTCGCTGGTCGCTGCGCTGTTGACAGGTCGTAAGAACGCTCCTTCACCCGATCATTGGCCCCGTGTAATTTGGACTTTCAGACAACTCCTTTGATCAATAAAAAATTCTGCAAATTTCTAATATACTTTGTTTCAATTACTCGCCATTTCCAAGATCACTGCTTACGGTCAGTACTCGGGTTAGAGATTTTTATGTAAGTCTGCTAATACTGGATCTAATAAATTCTTACGGCCATTTACCTGTAGCAATTATCTAAAAAATTGGTTTCTGAGCTACATTACTTCCACCTGCACCATCATAATGATCTTACAGCTAAATAGAACTACAGACCTCATCTTATAAATAGGATGACGTTTTTTAGTTGTCATGGTAACTTACAGGATTGCTGGGAGTTGTAGTGGAGAAACAGCTGCATGACTACATATCACAAATAGTTAATATGAGAACCTTAGACCAGGCTTACATACGAGTCCTGCAAGAAAGATTGATTTGTCAGATTACTGGGGCCGACCAGCTCTTATTTCCCCTGAATGAGCTGTCAGGCGTTACATAAACAGAAGAGAACGCTACGCAGTGGACCAAAAGTAAATCCCATCCAGCAAAAGACGAGCGTCTGACACATCACAGCAGTAACATAAAGCAGTCCTGAGCCGGGGTGACTGACTGAAGCTTCCCTTGTTACACAGGGGCCACCGTCTGCGGGATCAGGGTCATCAAGGGAAATGGAAATCATATTACAGATCACATGTAGCTGTTTTGCATTTGCTCTCCAGCATGCAAACCAGCTCGTCCATCCATGGCAACCATGCAAATAGTGTGACAAAGGATCCTCCAGAACAGCATCTGGGCAACGACCGTGTTTATCAAAGGGAAAAAGATCGATTACTGATATCATGACAGATCAACAGCCCCACCACCAACAGCTGCAGCAGCCGACAAATGGTTAACAATACAAGATGTATGAATAGGCCTCAGTCTCTAGATGTGAAAGTGATCAGAAATTTCAAATTAAATTACGACCAAAAATAAAAAAGGTAAAAAGCGGGCAGAAACATCCAAGAACTCCAGTTAGAAGTTGGGTAACGTGCCTCAGCCAAGGTGCAACTGACCAACATCAGACCTATGTACTGGAATATAACTACTATAATACTGCTCCTATGTACAAGAATATAACTACTATAATACTGTCCCTATATACAAGAATATAACTACTATAATACTGCCCCCTATATACAAGAATATAACTACTATAATACTGCTCCTATGTACAAGAATATAACTACTATAATACTGTCCCTATATACAAGAATATAACTACTATAATACTGCCCCCTATATACAAGAATATAACTACTATAATACTGCCCTTATATACAAGAATATAACTACTATAATACTGCCCCTATATACAAGACGTATAACTACTATAATATTGCTCCTATATACAAGAATATAACTACTATAATACTGCCCCTATATACAAGAATATAACTACTATAATACTGCCTCCTATATACAAGAATATAACTACTATAATACTGCTCCTATATACAAGAATATAACTACTATAATACAAGAATATAACTACTATAATACTGCTCCTATGTACAAGAATATAACTACTATAATACTGCCCCTTATATACAAGAATATAACTACTATAATACTGCCCCTATATACAAGAATATAACTACTATAATACTGCCCCCTATATACAAGAATATACTATAATACTGCCCCCTATATACAAGAATATAACTACTATAATACTGCCCCTATATACAAGAATATAACTACTATAATACTGCCCCTATATACAAGAATATAACTACTATAATACTGCCCCCTATATATAAGAATACAACTACTATAATACTTCCCCCATATACAAGAATACAACTACTATAATACTGCTCCTATATACAAGAATATAACTTCTATAATACTGCCCCCTATGTACAAGAATATAACTACTATAATACTGCCCCCTATGTACAAGAATATAACTACTATAATACTGCCCCCTATATACAAGAATATAACTACTATAATACTGCCCCTTATATACAAGAATACAACTACTATAATACTGCTCCTATATACAAGAATATAACTTCTATAATACTGCCCCCTATGTACAAGAATATAACTACTATAATACTGCCCCCTATGTACAAGAATATAACTACTATAATACTGCCCCCTATATACAAGAATATAACTACTATAATACTGCCCCTTATATACAAGAATATAACTACTATAATACTGCCCCCTATATACAAGAATATAACTACTATAATACTGCTCCTATATACAAGAATATAACTACTATAATACTGCCCCTATATACAAGTATATAACTACTATAATACTGATCCTATATACAAGAATATAACTATTATAATACTGCCCCCTATATACAAGAATATTACTATAATACTGCCCCCTATATACAAGAATATAACTACTATAATACTGCTCCTATATACAAGAATATATCTACTATAACACTGCCCCCTATATACAAGAATATATCTACTATAATACTGCCCCCTATATACAAGAATATAACTACTATAATACTGCCCCTATATACAAGAATATAACTACTATAATACTGCCCCTATATACAAGAATATAACTACTATAACACTGCCCCTATATACAAGAATATAACTACTATAACACTGCCCCTATATACAAGAATATAACTACTATAATACTGCCCCTATATACAAGAATATAACTACTATAATACTGCTCCTATATACAAGAATATAACTAATACTGCCCCCTATATATAAGAATATAACTACTATAATACTTCCCCCATATACAAGAATACAACTACTATAATACTGCTCCTATATACAAGAATATAACTTCTATAATACTGCTCCTATATACAAGAATATATCTACTATAATACTGCCCCCTATATACAAGAATATAACTACTATAATACTGCCCCTATTTACAAGAATATAACTACTATAATACTGCTCCTATATACAAGAATATAACTACTATAATACTGCCCCTATATACAAGAATATAACTACTATAATACTGCCCCTATATACAAGAATATAACTACTATAAGGGTATGTGCACACACACTAATTACGTCCATAATTGAGGAACGTATTTCGGCCGCAAGTACCGGACCGAACACAGTGCAGGGAGCCGGGCTCCTAGCATCATACTTATGTACGATGCTAGGAGTCCCTGCCTCGCTGCAGGACAACTGTCCCGTACTGAAAACATGATCACAGTTGTCCTGCAGCGAGGCAGGGACTCCTAGCATCGTACATAAGTATGATGCTAGGAGCCCGGCTCCCTGCACTGTGTTCGGTCCGGTACTTGCGGCCGAAATACGTCCGTCAATTACGGACGTAATTAGTGTGTGTGCACATACCCTAATACTGCTCCTATATACAAGAATATAACTACTATAATACTGCTCCTATATACAAGAATAAAACTACTATAATACTGCCCCTATATACAAGAATATAACTAATACTGCCCCCTATATATAAGAATATAACTACTATAATACTGCCTCCTATATACAAGAATATAACTAATACTGCCCCCTATATACAAGAATATAACTACTATAATACTGCCTCCTATATACAAGAATATAACTACTATAATACTGCCCCCTATATACAAGAATATAACTACTACAATATTGCCCCCTATATACAAGAATATAACTACTATAATACTGCCCCCTATATACAAGAATATAACTACTATAATACTGCCTCCTATATACAAGAATATAACTACTATAATACTGCCCCCTATATACAAGAATATAACTACTACAATATTGCCCCTATATACAAGAATATAACTACTATAATACTGCCCCCTATATACAAGAATATAACTACTAGAATACTGCTCCTATATACAAGAATATATCTACTATAATACTGCCCCTATATACAAGAATATAACTACTATAATACTGCCCCCTATGTACAAGAATATAACTACTATAATACTGCTCCCTATATACAAGAATATAACTACTATAATACTGCCCCCTATATACAAGAATATAACTACTAGAATACTGCTCCTATATACAAGAATATAACTACTATAATACTGCCCCTATATACAAGAATATAACTACTATAATACTGCTCCTATATACAAGAATATAACTACTATAATACTGCTCCCTATATACAATAATATGACTACTATAATACTACCCCCTATATACAAGAATATAACTACTATAATACTGCCCCCTATATACAAGAATATAACTACTATAATACTGCTCCTATATACAAGAATATAACTACTATAATACTGCTCCTATATACAAGAATATAACTACTATAATACTGCTCCTATATACAAGAATATAACTACTATAATACTGCTCCCTATATACAAGAATATAACTACTATAATACTGCCCCCTATATACAAGAATATAACTACTATAATACTGCCTCCTATATACAAGAATATAACTACTATAATACTGCCCCCTATATACAAGAATATAACTACTATAATACTGCTCCTATATACAAGAATATAACTACTACAATACTGCCCCCTATATACAAGAATATAACTACTACAATACTGCCCCCTATATACAAGAATATAACTACTACAATACTGCCCCCTATGGACAAGAACTTGGATGTGAAGAAGCAGGAATCTGTCTGGAATTACTCTGGGGTGGGGGGGGGGGGGGGGAATACACATGACTTATTTCCGGGGGTCACTCATTCTTTCATAATCACCCCTGGCTGACATAATAAACAGTGATTGGTGTTTTGTTTTTTTAATTCTCGCCATTTAATAACTGAACAGCGCCGCTCTCCGCAGTAAAGAGCTGGATCCAGCGGTGGGAAGAGAAATACAATGGATTCCTCTGTGGATTTCCCACTTCCTCCCGGCTCCGCTCTGGATTTCCATTCATATAAACTTACTACTAGAAAGTAGAATATCACACACACTTCTATGTGCCACCTGCTATAGTCAATGGAGGCAAGAAGGCAGGAATATTTCAGAAGTGGATGCGTTAGAGGGGTCTTGCTGACAGGAGCCCCCACAATCAGCTGTTAGTAGCAGGTATACCAAGATGTTAAATTGAAGCTTCACATCTCTAGTCCGCAGATATATAATCCAGCATCCCTTATGCATTTGCACTTTTTATATGGTTTGTTTGTGCAGAGCAGGAAAAACAAATTCTATACATTGAAACCATCAACAAGGAGGTGGCAGCTCTTGACTGATCTGGTCACTGCTTGATTTTTATTCTAAATGTCCTACGCATCATTGAGCCAAATAGACGCAAATCTCATTCATAGAAGGACTCCACTATGTACACAAAGTAGTAAATCCAAACACATAATAGCAGATCAGTCAATAGCAGCCTGCTGACAGTTTCTATTTGGCAGCATGTGTTTTCCCATCAGTAATTGTTATCAACAGCGCAGAATGAAATAAAGAGGTTCTCCCGACAATAAGGAAATTTGAGAGGTGAGGAGATCAGAATAATTTTCAGCGGGGTTTGCAGTTCACCATTTGTGTAGTCGTCTAGTGCCGGTATGAACAGTAGAGGGGATTCCCATATAGGAAACCTCCCCCATTTAATAAACATAACCTAATAAGGTGTATAACAAGAGCGCGTCCACCTCCTTAGTAACAAACAGCACGATATTGAGGATTAGCAGCTGAAGACACATTTCAGGGAATAAATATTAGGATTCCCTCTGCCCCAGCCCGCTCCCCCATTACAAGTATTGCAGACCACTGCACAAACATCAGCACAATACCATTGCACGATTGGTGTATACTGCACAGAAGAGGGCAGGAAGATATTTTGTTTCCTTATTCACTTTCATGTGAGTATGTTACTGTAGGGTGTCAGAATCGGGGGGGGGGGGGGGGGGATTAGATTATCTGGAGAGGGTTTGTGATGTCACAAAGTGAGGACAGATTATCTGTGACATCACCAGCCCTCTCCAGATAGTCTGTCCTCACCTTGTGACATCACCAGCCCTCTCCAGATAATCTGTTCCACTTTGTGACCACCAGCCCTCTCCAGATAATCTGTCCTCACCAGCCCTCTCCAGATAATCTGTTCCACTTTGTGACATCCGACCAGCCCTCTCCAGATAATCTGTTACACTTTGTGACATCACCAGCCCTCAAAGTGCCACAAAGTGAGGACAGATCATCTGGAAAAGGCTGGTGATGTCACAGAGTAATGATAGATTATCTGGTGGGCTGGTGATGTCACAAAGTGACATCGAAATACATGAATTAACAATATTGAACCGTTTGAATGTGCACGGCATCGAGGTAGTATCGATAACTCGTTGCATCGTGCAACCCTAATCTATCTCAAGTTTTAGACCCCCTGAACTTGACCGTAAACACCTCATTTTCTGCAGTGAAGTGAAGGGGAGCAGGAGAGGGATGGAGGGGGTGTTTAATATGTGTACAGAGCAGAATACTAAATAAATTCATAAAAAAATTAAACTTGTCAGACTTGTAGCACTTCTTTAGTAGTTCTATTAAATCAAAAATATATATTTATGTTGATCGTGTCCCTTTTAGAGAACACAAAAGCAAAATATGGGATCTCTCATTTGGCCACGTTCCCACGACAAGCAAACATCATCACTTTGGGGATTTCGAAGGCTCAGTATATGTTGAATGTCCGAGCAAATAAAACTAAAGCAAACAGAGCTGGGAACGTGTCGTGTTTCCACTGCCGTCGTCTGACCCCCCCCAACACCGGGCAATGACCAGGGAGACAGCGCAGCCATACCACAGCTCATTCATGTGCGGAGCCTGGGGCCAATGCAGGGGGGGGGGGGGGTTCATGGTGACAGGGACCCCAGGAACGAGAACAGGGAAAGCGTGGACGGCAACAGAAGAACAATTCACACAGGGCGACAATACTGTAATGTCTGCCACCCGGATACTGCCAATAATAAGCCAGCGGGCATGCAAAATTTAAAGGGGCTGTCTAAGATTTGAGTGTGCAAAACAATAGGAACCTTTTAAAGTCAATTTAAAAAAAACAAATCAACACTTTATATCCCTCGGCCCAGAGTAACGACGAGGCTGCAGTTACTACGAACGAAACATCACTGCAGCCTCATCGTAACATGGGACCATGAGACATCCGCGGGGACAGGGGAAGGGTCCGACTGGTAAGTATATTTGCGAGTATTTGTCGGTTTTAAAGGAACATGAATTCAAGACAACTCTTTTAAATGCCACCCAACTATACCATAGAGAGAGTCCATGCGGATGCGATGAGGCACCTGGTAAGAGGGGACCCGGTCCTGTGGTTAGTCCCGTCCCTCTGCAGGACTCCCCCCTCTAGGAACTGCATGGTTAGCAAATAAGGTGGTGGAAAACGAGGCCAAGTGTCATGGAAATTTACTAAATATTCTGTTCTGGTTGGCGAAACAGAGAACCATAATGGGGGTTAATTAAATTTTTTGCTAAGGGACCCCTTCTCTTCTGTGAATGCTGCTCATTCCAGTGCCCCCCATCACTCGCCAGTTGGAATGATGTGCACCCTATGTGCAAATAAGTTACCCTCAGAAGGGTCATCTGACACCCTTAGGGCAAATATATTTGGGTAAATAAGGAGCCAGTCGCCCCATTTATTGCGACGTTTAAAAAAAAAAAACTTAACACTGCAATTTCGGAATTTTAAATGTGGTATAGTGATAGCTCAAATTCACACGTTGAAGAATTTGGTGCAGAAAAACTGCATCAAAACTGCAGGCAAACGCAGGTAAAAGCCGTACCCAAGGCCGGGTTCCCAAGTAGCGCAAGTGTTGCAGAAAACGTGCAGCGTATCCTGTGTGTGGGAACATACCCCAAGGCTGGGCTTCCATGGGACGGATACTCTGCGTAAGTACGCAGCGTATCTGACCTGGAACCCGCAGTACATTCAGTCCGAAAACGGCACCACACTGCGGAAAAAAACGCTCATACATAATTAGGTTGTTGTTATGGCGCCGCGTCCCTCCATCGCAGTCCGGTCCGGCTTCCCTGAATGACGCTGCAGCCCATGTGACCGGCGTTCTGGGTAAGTGATTTTTTTTCTCTATCCCATAGTCGCAATCTTTGCGGCGTAATTGCTGCAAATACACCGCAAAAGTCACAACACTGGGATTTCTGTTGTGGGTTTTGCATCCCCATTGAATTCAACGGAAAATCAAACGCAGCGTAAATGTTAATTTATGCTGCGTTATTATTGATTTTCTATTGCGGGTTTTCCCCCATTGAATTTAAAGGGGGTTGCAAAACCTGCAACAGAAAGCCAAGTGTTGTGACTTTTGCGCGGTATTCGCAGCGATTACGCCGCAAAAAATAAATAAGATCATGATTACCCAGAACACCCTCCTCCTTCCTGCAGTCTGGCCTCCCGGGATGACATTACATCCCATGTGACCACCAATGCAGCCAATCACAGTATGCAACGGTCACATGGGCTGCAGCATTATCCAGGGAGGCCGGACTGCGATGGAGGGACGTGTCGCCATAACAATGACCTACGTATGTATGAGCGGTTTTTACCGCTGCTTTCTGCAGCAGAAATTCCATCCGAAAAAACGAACCACAATGTGGTGCGGCTTTCGGACGGAATGTACTGTGGGTTCAACATCTGATACGCTGCGTGGTTTTAACGCATCGTTTCCGTGGGAACCCGGCCTTAGTGCATTTTTAGGTGCTGTTTTTATATATTTGATGCAGATTTTAGTGTGTGTTGTGGTTGTTTAAATAAAACTTGTCAGATAAATTACACAAGCGGAAACGCAAGATAAATTGATATGCTGCGTCAATTTACGTGCGGAAAAATTCTGCCATGTGCCGATCTGATGAACTGAAATGCCATGGACTTCGCTGGTGCTGCATTACGCTGCGGATTTGCATATGGCCCGAGGATCATTTCCCAGAACACCTTTCAAAAGGAGCATTCCAGTTTTATGTAAGTGATGCCTGTTAATTGCATAAGTTCTGAAACTTTCCGATATACTTTGGGGGTAATTTACCAACTTTCTATGTAGAAAAGTTACAAAAGTGTCCAAAAACCGCAATTCAACCCCTCCAGCACTGGACCCCGGGGGTCATCTTCCCCGCAACAGTGGGGCGCCAATGTCTAGTGATGGGTTTGAGCCACACGAACGTAACCATAAAGCCTCCATTGTCACTACTACACGGATTCTTCATGGGAACGAGGGAGGGCGATACCAGGCGGAAGTCACACCGTGCAGCCATGGACCGAGGGGCACGAATCCTACCGACCCATCCCATGTCACGCTCTACTCTCGCAGCCTTCGGTGGTGGGATTAGTTCTGTTGTAGTTTGAGTGTCATGTCGCTCTCTAGCCGGATGGGGGACTCCTGTCACTCTAGTAATGACGGTAGGGTCGTCCTCTCACGTCCGCTCTCTTGCGGTCATCACACGATCTTGGTGCTTTTCAGTGCTGGTCCGGTCGCTGCCTAGTGGCCATAGGTGGTACTGATGCTCTCCAGTAATCATCGGGCACTGGTTCTGTCGCTTTCTAGTAACCAATGAGATTCTTCGTGCTGTCTCGGTCGCAGGGGTGCTCTCCAGTAGCGGTCATTGGGGTCCCATATCTAATACTCAAGGAAGGTCTTATGTAGAACTTAGTAGTGATCAGGCGCTGGTCCTGTTTCTCTCTAGTGGCCGGGGGTCCCGTATCTAGTAGCTTGGGGGGGTTCTGTAGCTAGCAATCTGGGGGGGTCCTCTCTAGAAGTCTTCAGGCGGCGGTTGTGACGCCCTCCACTAGTCAGGGGGTCCTGTATATAATTTCCAGGGGGTTTTATCTCTGTGAAGTTATCAGGTGCTTCACTCTAGTTATGGGGGGGCTCCCAGTTTTAGGGGGTATTTTATCTAATTGTCCAGGGTGCGGGTGTCCTCTTTCTCCATGGTATTTATCACGTGCTTCACTCCAAATGGGGGGGGGGGGGGTTACTGTTGCCCTCTAGTAGTCAGAGGGTCCTGTGCCTACAGCTCAGGGGGGTCTGCGCTCACCTCAGTTAGTAGGTGCGGGTCGTGTCGCTCTCTGGTTATGGGGTCCCCCCGGCGGTCCCGTCTCTCTACAGTAGTCGTCGTCAGAGGTCCCGTCCCCCTCTAGCAGTTGGTCGGTGCTGGTCCCGTTACTGACTAGTTTACAGTTGGGGGTCCTGTCACTCCCCGGTTTGTGGACCCCGTTACTGCACTTCATTACCGGACACACGGCTTCAGTCAGATTAGGCAGACTTGTCATTACCACCATCTCCTCCCCGGCCCCGCTGCCCTCACCGGCCCCGCTGCCCTCACCGGCCCCGCTGCCCTCACCTGGCTGCTGCAGTCGTGCGGGAGATTCCGGATTAGGATCTTCCTCCGGTTCCCCAGCTCCCGTATGGTCGCGTCCAGCCTCCTCCGTATCTCTCCGGGCTCCAGCTGTAGCCATGCGCTATCGTCCTCCGCTTCTCCTCCATGAATTTCGGCTGCTAAGCCTTCCTCAGGCCCGGAGCGCCCCCACTCCGGAGAGTTCAGGGGAAGCCCGGTGTCCTGCGCCGCCATTTTGCTGCGGTTGGCTCTGTGTGCCTGGCTATGAGGGCGGGGGAGGAGCCAGATATAGCTCCGCCCACCCACTGGTCACCACCACATAACACTGGCAGCCTGGCATGGAGGGCACCGGCCCTGACTGAGACCTAGCCAGGAAGCCCGCCCGCCTAATATTACCATCGTTATATTATTATAATAAACGTCCTGCTGGGAGATGTTAGTAATGTCGCACACAATCCACCCTGTGCGGAAATGTCGCATGTTACTTTGTTGTTGACAGACACTTATGGCAAAAACTTCTTAAAACGGGTGGATCATTGGGCAACTTAATAAAATACACAAAATCATCCGAAACGCACAAAGAGCGATATATTCCTCTCAGACCAGGACTCCAGCACGTTAAAACAGCGCAGTTATTGCAAGCGCACACAAAATTTCATTGCGATATCGCATGCAATGCTAGAGTATGGGTTCGCATGTATACATGCAATGTCATGTATCCGTATTTTCGTAATCGAAAAGTACCTGCTGCAAGTCCCTACAAAATGGCTAACATCACGTGCGAGTTATCAATGCGAGATCGCTGCGCAGCACATCGCAGGCAATATTTCGCTGTGGAGACTGGGGCTACTTGATAATCGAAACGTCGTTTGCTACATCGCAACTAATGATTGTCAACGTGGCCGGGTCACGACGTAACGTGACAGTGACGCAACAGTCGCATATAAATATAAACTCAGCCATCCTAGACCTCAATGTAAGTCGATAGCGACTGCGACGTATCGGTGTGTTGGTTTTTAAAGCCAAATTGCACCGCAAGTCGCAGACAAATTGCGCACAATTTCTGGTCGCGCAACCAACGCTGCCGTGTAGCTATGGCCTTAGGCACAATCAGGGAAAATCGGCACCATTTTATCAGACAAATTGTTGTCAGGAAGGTTATTATCCCTCGCTATTCTCACATCCCGCGGTATTTGACCTTGGGCTCCTTAGGGCATGGTCACACAGCGCAGATTTTTCATGCATTTTTTTTAAGCCAAAACCAGAATTGGATCCAGGAGTGGAGACCTATAAAGCCGTCCTTTATATATTTCTTCTGTTTAGGTTCCGTTTCTGGTTTTGACTTTAAAAATGCAGGCAAAATCTGCAGCAAATCTGCACTGTGTGAACAAGGCCTGAAGGAATGATGGTCCCTCCTCCATCTATACAGTGCTTGTCCCCTTTAAGGACTAACAGGTGATTAATAATCCTAAAAAGTGACAAATCTGGCAGCGACTGCTCTGCTGTCAGCATCCGGCAGGGCGGTCCTCTGCATAACTCTCTGTTTATTTTTAAATGCATGGGCATATAGATACACCCAACAAATCCCCTGAGTGCCACAGTTACCCCATAACAGTGCCAACCACAGCGCTAGTCAAATAACCCAATGCCAGCCAAAGTGCCCCCGATAAGAGCAACAGGGCCTCCAGTGGCAGCAGCGGCGTAACCTGAAGCTCTTGGGCCCCAGTTCAAAATCTGTCAAAGGCCCCGACCTACCATGTGCCATCTATAATACTGGGGTCGTCTTATGTGGTAGATGGATTTATGGGTCCCCCCAGACACTAGGGCTTGTGCGTATCTGATATCTCTACACCCCTGAGTGTCAGCCACCATGCATTCAACAACAGCCACAAAGCCCCCAGTGCCAATCATGGTGATCCAAGTCATAGTTGAAGTGCTTCCAATGCCAGTCATGGTGCTATCAGCATCTCCAGACACAGGCAAAGAGCCCCCTGTGCCAGCAGCAGTGAATACCTTCCGTATCCATGACGCTTGGGCGGACTGCTGATTGCCCATTTGAACCCTGACTGGGCATAACCGTTCCCTATGTAAAACAGGGACACAACGCAGCTGCAAATATGGCAAAAAAATCTCTAATTCGAAACATGCCCCACATTCACCCAATTGTTGTGCCAACTGATGTCCCATTGGCGTTAAAGTAAAGATGATGGATGGAAAAACTTGACCTGTCGGATATGTCATAAACCTCCCAGATGTGAACTAAATCTTAATAATGTGAAATACAACCGAATTCCACTAATCCGGCATCCGATAATCCAGCAACTCAACTGGATGTAAACTGAGCTTTATAAAGTGATTTACAGTGGAATTGCTTTAATCCGGGATCCCATAATCCAAAAAGTCTGCTAATCCGACACTTGTTTCCAGAACTGCCATATAATGTGACATTATGCCAATGAGGAGATTCCTGCGATAGCAGCAGATTTTGTGTTAACATTTTATTTTGGGCTACTGAACGCTCTTTTACCCTTTTAAGTGAGGTTTATATTCTACAGCCGTCCAATAATCCAGATTATGTGATAATCCCGTTCCAGTTCTCATTTGTGTCGGATTAAAGGAATTTTGCATTAAACATACCAGGCCTGGGCTGACGCAACCTTTTGATCCGTTTATGGTGGAGAACCTTGTGACGAGGGATCGTTATTTATATGGCATAGTCTGTGGTTTTAGTCTTTCTGGTTTAACTAAAAAAAATCAAACGTGCGTATACGTGAGGCTGTATGTATACAACTGAACACACATGGCGTATGTACACAGGACATTGTTCCAGGAAGTGGGTGCAGCGTTTGCTCCCCGCCGCTCACATCACTGACAGACTAAAAAAATATTTGTCTTAAAAAACAACAACCCATAAATTGTCCGGGGTGAGAACCAACATGGCCGCTTTTACACCCAGCTTTCCAAGACTTCTGAATGGCAAATCTGCATAGTTACAAAGGAGGGGGGGTTAGATGCGGTTTAGAAATCTGGATGATAACCCTTGTCAGGGCTTTAAGGTCGGCCATATTGGTTGCCACATTGCTTTCCCAGGAACTAATAAGTCCTGTAGAACATGTTGGTCCTATCTAAACAACAGAAAATATACATTGAGAACTTCCGATAGGTAAAATGTAGGGGTGCCAGCACCCTGCCACCACATCTGTATGGATTGCAGGGAGGACATCTCATTCTGCACACAGTACACTAAGGCCTCATTCACACGAGCGTGAATCACGTCCGTGTGCTGTGCATTGAAACAACGCACAGCACATGGACCCATTGATTTCAATGGGGCCGTTCACACATGCGTGATTTTTCACGCAGGGAGAGTCCGCTGCGTGAAAGATACTGCATGTCCTATATTGGTGCGTTAACACGCACCTACGCGCCCATTGAAGTCAATGGGTGCATGAAAACCGCACACGCATGCGTGTTCCGTGCGTGATGTACGCATCTATAATAAAAAAAAGATGTGCTTTGCGAGTGCGTGAATAACGCCTACCACTCGCAAAGCACACTGATGCATAACGCCACACACACGGACCCGATTCACACGTTTTTCACGCGCATGAATCGGACAAGCCCGTGTGCATGAGACCTTATTTACACGAGTGTGTTAAACGTCCTTGTGACGGCCGTTGAAACAACGGCCGTACCACGGACCTTTGTAATTTAATGTGGCTGTGCACATGGCCGTTTTTCAACGGACCGTGTGAAGGGTTCGTGTGAAAATAGGACATGTCCTATTTTTTCACGCTTCACGCATCCCTCCATAGACTCTCATCTATGGGGGATGCGAGACATCGCGTCCCGCAGCGCAGTGCATGTATGCAACTCGGACGTGAAAAACTGCAGTTTTTCACGCCCGAGATGCGCAACGCTCGTGTAAATAAGGCCTTACACAGTCACCCCGCAAGTGGTGCAGTCAGAACAGACTGGTTTAGCAAAACCAGTGCAAGACCAAAGTGGAGAAGTTGCCCATAGCAACAAGGAAGTCACTGCTTTCATTTTTCAAAGGGCCTTTGAAGAAATGAAAGCCGGAATCCGATTGGTTGCTGTGGGCAACTACTCCAATCAGATTCAAGCTCTCATTTCTAAGAGGACATTTGAGAAAAGAAAGCAGCAACCTCATTGGTTGCTTTGTGCACTGACTCCAATCCTTTACATCTCACCCTGGGTGTCTGAGGTTCCATTAACATCAATGGGATTCATCAGGCTTATGTCTCAATGAGGCCTGGACGCTGAATGTTGCATCCTGTCCCGTTCTTTTCTCTGGGTGTACCCTTTAGGCAAGGGCTCTATGGAAAAGAGCCCTAGCCACAGCATCTCATGCGCAACTTCAATAACAGGGGAGCTGCAAAGAACCATGGCAATAATACATTGAAGACGTGCGTGAGCCACAGAAACGGCGCGTCGCCTGAGCCTAAAGGGGAGGCCCAAAGGGTGGAATATGAAGCAGGGCCATCTCATGGCCTTCCACTTGTTGCACATAAAATATGAGATAAATATTTATAACGACACTGGGTCGGTGCGCACATCTAATTTGTTAACTATGTGTAATTCATCTGTGCTTTTTAGTTTCTCCAGGAAAAGCGCCATTCTTGTCCATAGGCCATGTCTGGTATTGCAGATGAATACTGGTCAGAACAAAGTGCGCATATATATATTATATATATATTTATTTATCAAAGCTAAATCTAAAGTGGAGCAGTAACCCACAGCAACCTGTTTTTTTTTTAAAAGGACTTTGAGTTCTGGAACCTGATTGGTTGCTATGGACAACTGCTACAATTTTCCTCAGCAGCAGTTTTAAGAACACCACCCCACCCCAAAAAAAAAATATAGCCGCCTCAATCCTGAATTGGAAAAAAAAAACCAACACCGTGCAAAAGCCAGGTCACCTGCAAACAAAGGCACGACTCTAGTGATAGGGTATGTTCACACGCACTATTTACGGACGTAATTCGGGCATTTTTGCCCCAAATTACGTCTGAAAATAGCGCCTCAATAGCGCTGACAAACATCTGCCCATTGAAAGCAATGGGCAGACGTTTGTCTGTTCACACGAGGCGTAATATACGCGCCGCTGTCAAATGACGGCGCGTAAATAGACGCCCGCGTCAAAGAAGTGACCTGTCACTTCTTGGGGCGTAATTGGAGCCGTTATTCATTGACTCCAATGAATAGCAGCGCCAATTACGTCCGTAATGGATGCGGCGTTCAAGCGCCTGCACATGCAGTTACGGCTGAAATTACGGGGATGTTTTCAGGCTGAAACATCCCCGTAATTTCAGCCGTTACGGACGCCCTCGTGTGAACATACCCATAGCATTTAGAGTGAGGCTGGGTTCACACGACCTATTTTCAGGCGTAAACGAGGCGTATTATGCCTCGATTTACGCCTGAAAATACGGCTCCAATACGTCGGCAAACATCTGCCCATTCATTTGAATGGGTTTGCCGACGTACTGTGCAAACGACCTGTCATTTACGCGTCGTCGTTTGACAGCTGTCAAAAGTCGACGCGTAAAACTACAGCCTCGTCAAAAGAAGTGCAGGACACTTCTTGGGACGTTTTTGGAGCCGTTTTCTCATAGACTATTGAAAACAGCTCCAAAAACGGACGAAAAAACGGCGCGAAAAACGTGAGTTGCTCAAAAAACTTCTGAAAATCAGGTGCCGTTTTCCCTTGAAAACAGCTCCGTATTTTCAGACGTTTTTGGCTCAGCGTGTGAACATACTCTAAGGCTGGGTTCTCACGACCTATTTTCAGACGTAAACGAGGCGTATTATGCCTCGTTTTACGTCTGAAAATAAGGCTACAATACGTCGGCAAACATCTGCCCATTCATTAGAATGGGTTTGCCGATGTACTGTGCAGACGACCTGTCATTTACGCGTCGTCGTTTGACAGCTGTCAAACGACGACGCGTACAAATACAGCCTCGTCAAAAGAAGTGCAGGACACTTCTTTGGAAGTTTTTGGAGCCGTTTTCTCATAGACTTCAATGAAAACAGCTCCGAAAACGGACGTAAAAAACGCCGCAAAAAACGCGAGTTGCTCAAAAAACGTCTGAGAATCAGGGGCTGTTTTCCCTTGAAAACAGCTCCGTATATTCAGACGTTTTTGGTCACTACGTGTGCACATACCCTAAGGGGTGAGCTGGCTGCTGCGGTCCCACAATCCTCCTGCAGGGTGGCGCTGCGAATGGACTCCGATAAAAGGCACAAAAATATAAGGGCCACTCTGGCAGGTAGAAGGAAGCGGAGTCTTCAGTAGAATTGCCTTTATTATTATATTACTACGTGTTTTGGGGTACAATTAACCCCTTCATCAGGTAATCTGAGGAATATTTGTGCCTTTCATTGTTAAATTGACACAGCTCGCCTCAACGTGACTTTAGCAGGCAGACTGGATGAGATTAGTGTCTGCACTGCTGTTCTGAGAGCGGTCTTCACAAATATGGCTGCCGGAGAGAAACACTGCAGACATAGTCCATGATGATGTTTCCACACAGAGCTCTGGCCACAATGGCTCCTATGGGTGACACATCATAGTCATCTCATCTGCCCATGACCCTATTCCAATACATAGGAAGGAGAATATAGATATCAATAAGGTGCTCTGTCCTGAGGAAATGTCATAACGCCTACCATCGAACCACTTATTATTACAATATTGAATATCAGTAGCTATAGGGGGTGCAGAGATCGCACTCGGTCCCTGGGGCCTAACGGTTCTTCTGCCACATAAGACCGTATTATAAATATCACATGGTAGGCGGGCGCTCGGTTACAGATTTTGGGGCCCAGGAGCTTCACGTTACACCTTGTATTGCAAAAAAATATATATAATGGTAAAACATTGAATATATAAAACGTACATTTAGTCATCTTTTTATTTCATTTTTGGCATAGAAACGTTATGGATCCGTACATAGAAATAATTTGCAGAAACATGAAAGTAATTATAACAACCCCAAAATTATTCACAAATCCATCGTTATATACAGACATCTCATTCACGTAGTTTTATACACAGTATAAAGATTGACTTCTCATCTTTTTTACAACCTCGGCGCTGTACTTTCCTTCTATAGGTTGTCCACTGTAACGTATCTGGACTCACACGGGATGACGCTGGATTCTGCAGAGCTGACACCAGGGGAGAACGGACAGTGGTCTGGGCCCCCGGAGCAAAAACAGTCAAGGGCCCCTTACCAACAACCATAGTTATAATCCAGACTTTTTTTCCTGGTAGCTACAGAATAGAAAATGTGCGTGCATGACCGCCATATTTAGAAAGCCATGCGCTAAATTTTCCTTATATCTTTTAGTTTGCGGCGTGGCCCAATTGGTCAAAAAAAATGTGTGGTTGAGTTTTGTGTCAAATTGCAGAGTTTTTGGAGAGGGAAGGAAGCGCGCCAAATTCATCTATGATTCATGTGCAATAATTTTTATGAACTTGGCAAACGTCACAAATTGCGCAAATGTGCCCCAATGTGTTTGACCAGTACTAAACCCCATTGCACTGTGCAGAGCATTAGGCACTCTGTGCGCTACCCGATAGTGCCCCAAGGTCCCTTATTGTTAATCTCCGAGAGCATGGTGTTCCTCATTGGCCACCTCTATAAGATTATACACACACGTAACTGGCCCTGTCTGGCCGCGATGAGGTCAAAACCAGTGCGGACATGCGGTTTCACCACAAACTGCGTTTTTCAAACGATTGTAATGTCCATGTGTTTCTCGCAGGTAGAACCCCAGTGCGGACATTGCAATCACTTAAAACCTCGCTGATTTGCGCCACCGCTGCCCCAACATGTGTCCGTACCCTTATAGCAAATCCCTTCCAGATGGGACAACTTCCCTGGTGCACTCCACAGGAATAATTAGCTCAATAATTAGATGGTGGCGACATATTTTTTTTGGGGTGGGGGGGGGGGGGGTGGTGGAACAATTTTGATTCCGATATTTAAGGACGCTTGCAAAGGCAAGGGGTTGAATCCAGCGATGTAGAGGATAAAATGGAAACTTATTCCAAGTTTACTAGGTATCGAGGTTTAAAAAGGTCCAATAAGATGGAGTCCTGGTGTGCAGACAGGAGTGTGCATCGGTCCAGTCTTGGAGCCTACGCGTTTCAGACGTTGTGCACGTCCTTAATCACAGCCATGATTAAGGACGTGCACAACGTCTGAAACGCGTAGGCTCCAAGACTGGACCGATACACACTCCTGTCTGCACACCAGGACTCCATCTTATTGGACCTTTTTAAACCTCGATACCTAGTAAACTTGGAATAAGTTTCCATTTTATCCTCTACATCGCTGGATTCAACCCCTTGCCTTTGCCTGTCTTTACCTATCGTGCGCCGACACGAGATTCCGTGCGATGACGACGACACACATGTCAAGTGTCAGGTGAGCTGGAGGATCTCTCCCATATATCTTCTGTATTTAAGGACGCTGTTACAGGTCATGGTAATCACAGATACAGTCATTTAGTTGGGCACCGGCATTCAATAAACAGCGATGAGCGGGGAGGCCCGGGGCGTTGCTGCTGCTAATGTGAGAATTGCAAAAAACAAACCAGAAAGGGAGGTTTATAGAAACTGGAGCAAATAGTGGGGTGGAGGAGAGGGGGGGGGGGGGGTCTGTTTTTTCGCAATCTATATAACGGTATATTGTACACTACATCTCCACTTTAACATTTCAGTATAAATTTGATGGTCTGGCGTTCACCTTGTGTTGCTGGATTATCGGTTTTCTGGACTATCAGACATACATTTCATAATCCAGATGATCCTTGAAAAATCTGGGATTAAAAGCAAGGATTCTGAGATCCAGCAGGAATGAGGGACTACTGCGTGCCAGACCAGCGGATCTTCTCTGTACTTTGCTTTAATTTTTATCTTTTTTTTTAAATTCTCACCGATTGGTGGTTATATCATGTTTTCTTCTCCAATCACAGCCGAGGCCGTCTTTGTTTATCTGCACTCTGATGACCGCTACACAGTTGACGTGACTTTCTTCAGAGTTCCCCAAAATGCACTGCCCCTTATTAAAGGAAGCCCAGCAGAAGACCAAGTGCCGCTTTAGCTGTGACTGGAGTATGGGAAATGATGCAACCCACGTCGCACAAGTAAAACGAAGTCTCAACAAAATTACTGAACGTTATAGGGTTATTCTCATCTTATCCATTTATGGCTGTTTCCATAACTCCCATAGAAGTGGAGAGTATAGTGCACGTGTGTGGCCAACCTTCAGTCATTCTCCACCACGACGAGGAAGCAAAGGGGGTCAGAGACCCCCCTCATTCCGGTGATGGACTCGGCTCCTACAGCCGGGACCAACAACAAGCATTTATGGCATATCCCATGAATATGGCATCAATGTCTAAAATGAGTATACCCCTTTAAATATGGATTTATAAGAATCCCTTAAATAAGACGACTAGCACTTTTTTGTAACTTTTTTTGCAAGTTTCTACAATATCCCATTCAATGTGTGGATTGTCAGCGGCGCAATAAAGTACAGTAAAGACACAGTGGTTGTAGTGGAAAAAAACACTTAAACAGTCTTGGTAAACAGTGGTTAAAATCGTAAAAAATAAAAACAAAAAATATCAGATAAAATGAGGCTGCAAATACAGAGAGACAAGTACTGCAGAGTAACGACCATTCATCCCGTCCGATGTACGTCTAAGATCACGCAATTCAGCCACATCCTCTCTCTTAAAACCGAAGATTGTACAGCAACGCGTTTCTTGTTTAGTAAATCCCCCCCCCCCCCCCCTGGGGGGGGGGGGGGGCAGAAAGGCTAAAATATATCCCCGTTGTCCAGGGGAGTGTAGTGTTCAGAGGATAGGAGTAGTCTTCCATCAATACTGGGGGAGGTTGAGTATTTGACGGCAGCGTCCTCCTTTTATAAGGCCCAAAACGCGTCGGCGAGTGTAAGAATCCACCGTCTTAAGTCCTTGACACTTAAATAAATAGTAGAAAAATAATCCTTTCCTTAAAAATCGAGATGCATTTTTTTTCTTTATGAAACTATTCACAAATCTCCTCTTCGCGAGTTCAGTCTTTTTTTTTTTTTTTACATTATTTAAAATATTTTTTTTATATAAAAAGAGATATCTTCTTCTGTTTTACACATTTCTTTTCCAGCTCAATTCGGAAAATATTACAGACCCATTTTATGTTGCAGTCGACGTCCCATCTTCCGAGGCAAGAAGTTATAAACGGAGAGGTCCATAGAAAAGTTTGCATTGTGTTGGATGCCAAATTTCCATAATTACGTGGAAATTCAAAACGTACGCAGTGGATATGGCGGCGACGGCAGCAGCACCGCGGGTCTCTAGAGCAATGGCGAGCAAAAACCACCTTGGAGTTGGTCAACACTCGGCATCTACAGAATGCACGGTGACGGCCGCCTGCAGGTGATGGCTGTGGTGTAACGTCGGGTGGTGGAGTCTATAGTGGTGGTGGAACTTATGGCTCAGCAGAGCGGCGGTCTGAGGAGGGGTGTCGGGTTCCAGGTCCTCATCGTGGTTGCCCACATCTACCCCCGCTGATAATGGGTCATTGTTACAAGGAGGGTTTTCACTGTCTTCTTGTGGACTCATAGTACTGTAACCTAAAAGAAACAAAAAATCCTGTTAAGGAATATTTCTAAAACATAGTGTGGCCAATGTGAATAAAGTTTAGTAATAATTCTGCAACAGATTGCAAAGAGTCGCGCACCGCTTAATAAATCTGCCGCATTTTACTCTAGCGGACCAGACAACTCAGGGCCTGTTCACATCAGCGTTGGCTTTCCATTTTCGGGGTTCCGTCTGAGGTTTCCGCCGGGTGAACCCCGCAACGGAAAGTCAAACTGAAACCACAGCTTCCGTCACCATTGAGATCAATGGTGACGGCGACATTGCTAATGGTTTCCGTTTGTCACCATTCCGGCAGGTTTCCGTTTTAACGACGGAATCAATAGCGCAGTCGACTGATCTATTGATTCCGTCGGAAAATCGGAAACCTGCCGGAATGGTGACAAACGGAAACCATTAGCAGTGTTTCCGTCACCATTGATATCAATGGTGACAAACGGAAGCTGTGGTTTCCGTTTGACTTTCCGTTACGGGGTTCCACAACGGAAACCTCCGATGGAACCCCGGAACGGAAAGCGAAGCGAATGGTGATGTGAACAGACTGATGTATGAAACGCCAGTCTTCGTAAATCTGCCCCTTTGTGTTTAAATGTGTCTGCTTGCCGTCAGGGAATGGGAACATAACTGTATATAGGCTGAAAACTCTTACAGGACTAATGCTTCTCACAGCTGAGGGTTTGGTACAATTGTATCCAGTTCATTCAATCCCCTAGGAGCAAAACAAACAGCAGCAGCAGAAATCTCTGTCCTTTCCAGATAGCTTTGTTACAATGTATCAGGTAAATTGTATCAGGCTGGAGGCCGAAATATTTATCTTATAGAAGATTGACTAGACTTGATACGATTGTAACATTTAGGCCTGTACAGCTTCCAGTCACTGACAGCAAGCAGAAATTTTCAAAATAGCGAGGAATTGAAACGCAAAGTATATGTATAATGTACAGAGCTGCAACTTTATAAAAGATTAAAACCCTACAAGAAATGACACATTTTAATATTCCAGTAATAGACAAAAGCGAGCCGCCAGCTTCGCCAGAGTGAGTCGCCTGCCATGTGCTTCGTTTGCTCTTGTAGAATTAATTCGCCACTTGCATTCTATTGGCTGTCAGATCAGGGAAAGCAGCAAATTCATGAATCAAACCCATTGATCACTACTCCGTATTTGCTGGACCAGCAGAATTTCTGGATTACTGGAATTTTGCTTTAAAAGAAAGTAATGACGACTCCGCTACTGCGCTCTGCAAAGTGACGTTCAGAGCGGTTGTCGTTCTTTAATACCCCAGGGCAGGACTTTAGGGGACCCCCAACGCTGCGGATGACAAGCTTCATGACGTGAGCCGCCTTATTCACTAAAGTAACCGCACCGTCTCTATGAAAACCTTATAACCAATTGTTTGGGATCTCGGCCAAAGTCGTCTGCATTATTATTCTGCAGAAAAGGACCCCCCCAGTCCCAGCCCTGATAATGTGCCGCTACTCTCGGGGCTGTGCTGGGTCTAGTAGTACGGTCACGACCACCAATAGAGGTTGTAGCGCTGCCACTTCCATCATTGTAGACACAGAATCCTACAATCGAGGGCGGAAACTGTAAAATATAATTTGTGCCTTCTCTCATGGGTGTAGAAACTTACAGCTGCACGATTATTTGTGTAGCCGCCAAACTACAGCGCCATAACAAGACGGCCCCTAATGTCACGAGGCGCACCAGCCGTCATTAAAGGACATTGATCAGTTATCCACACGCTAGGTGATAAATGTGCGACCCCTACTGATCATTAAAACAGGGGTCCAGAGACCCCCATTCCTCCCCGCCAAAGACGGCAGTGAGGAGTTTAAATGGAGCAACAGTCTAACATGCGCAGTGCCGCTCTATTTAAAGTCTACGGGGCTGATGGGAAAATTTTAATTCTAGTGAACTGTAAATTCTAAACTTATCACCTGTCCTGCAGATAGGCGATAGATGTTTAAACATTTAAGGCCTAGTTCACACAGAGTTTTCATACCTGGATTTTGAGTCCGCGCCAAAAAAAAAAGTCAGTAAACGCCTCCCATTGATTTTAAGCGTTTCTTTTCCGCGGCAACTATTAGCCACTCGGGGTAAAAAAAAACAAAAAAAAACGGCATTCTCTTTCTTGCTGCGATCTGCCTCTGACCTACCATTGAAAGCAATGGGAGGCAGAGAAAGCGTTTTTTTCGCCTGTGGCGCTCAATGGCCGCGGACGAAAAACGCCGCAAAATCCTCAGCAAGAAAGTGCAGGCAGGTCAAAATCTGCCAAAAAATTCCTGAAGCAATTTTGTAGCATATTTTTCTGCCTGCAAAAAAAACTCAGTGTGAACAGGGCCTAAGGGGTCATAGGGGTTGATCGAGATTAGAATACATTTTTTTTACCAGTAACCGCACCACTCCGGCCCATTGCAGCTCAGCCCAATTCATTTAAAGAGGCTCTGTCACCACATTATAAGTGCCCTGTCTCCTATATAATGTGATCGGCGCTGTAATGTAGGTGACAGTAATGCTTTTTATTTAAAAAAACGATCTATTTTCACCACTTTATTAGCGATTTTAGATTTATGCTAATGAGTTGCTTAATGCCCAAGTGGGCGTATTTTTACTTTAGACCAAGTGGGCGTTGTACAGGGGAGTGTATGACGCTGACCAATCAGTGACCAATCAGCATCATGCACTCCTCTCCATTCACTCAGCGCATAGTGATCCTGCTAGATCTTTATGTGCCGTCTTATATTAACACATTAACAATACTGACGTGTTTAGACAGTGAATATACATTCCACGGGAGGTCTATTCACAATCTGCACTTCGTTACGGTTTCTGTGGTAGTTACAGAAGAGGAAGCGTAATCTCGTTGTAACCTGTCATCTACAGCGTAATCTCGCAAGATTACGCTTCCTCTGCTGTAACTAACACAGAAACAGTAACGAAGTGCAGAGATTGCGAATAGACGCCCACTTGGTCTAAAGTAAAAATACGCCCACTTGGGCATTAAGCAACTCATTAGCATAAATCTAAAATCGCTAATAAAGTGGTGAAAATAGATCGTTTTTTTAAATAAAAAGCATTACTGTCACCTACATTACAGCGCCGATCACATTATATAGGAGACAGGGCACTTATAATGTGGTGACAGAGCTTTAAATGGAGCTGAGCTGCAATACCAGTCACAGCCATGGACAAGAGTGTCGCTGTTCCTGGAAGAGCAGGATCTTAACCCCTTAGTGACCAGCCCATTTTAGGCCCTAATGACCACGCTATTTTATTCGTTTTTCTATAGTCTCATTCAAAGAGCTATAACTTTTTTATTTTTTCGTCTACATAGCTGTATGAGGACTTGCTTTTTGCGGGATTAGTTGTACTTTTTAATAGCACCATTTTTGGGTACATATAATTTTTATATTAACTTTTATTAACATTTTTGGGGGGGATTATAAAAAAAACCTGAAATTCTGCCATTGTTCTATGCGTTTTTAAATTGACGCCGTTCACTATGCGACGTAAATAACATGTTACTTTTATTCTATGGGTCGGTACGATTACGGCGATACCACATATGTGGAGGTTTTTTATGTTTTACGACTTTTGCACAATAAAAACACTTTTGAACTAAAATTATTTGTTTTTGCCTCGTCGCTTTCCAAGAGCCGTAATTTTTTTATTTTTCCATCAATGTAGTGATTTTTTGGGCTTGTTTTTTGCGGGACGAGACGTACTTTTGATTGGTACTGTTTTGGGGTGCATGGGACTTATTGATTCATTTTTATTATGACTTTTTTGGGGGGCAATGGAAAAAAATTGCAATTTCGCCATGGTTTTTTGCGGTTTTTTTTTACGGTGTTCACTTTGCGGTTTAAATTACCTATTAACTTTATTAATGGAGTCATTACGGTCGCGGCGATACCACATATGTGTACTTTTTTTTTTTTTTTTTACACTTTTACTAAATAAAACCACTTTTTATGGAAAAAAATGGTTTTATTTATTTTTTTACTGTACTTTTTATTAATAATATTTATTTCACTTTGATGACTGATTTTATTAGTCCCACTAGGGGACTTTACTGTGCGATCTTCCGATCGCTGCTATAATGCTTTGGTATACTTCGTATACCAGAGCATTATTGCCGGTCAGTGTAAATCGGACAGGCAATCTGTTAGGACGTGCCTCCGGCGCGTCCTAACAGGCATATGTCCAGGGCAGACCTGGGGGCTTTTATCAGGCCCCCGGCTGCCATGACACCCCATCGGAGACCCGCGATTTCATTCGCGGGCCGCCGATGGGTGACAGGGAGCACACTCCCTCTGTAAACAAAGTTAAATGCCGCGGTCGCTATTGACGGCGGCATTTAACGGGTTAAACGGCCGCGATCGAAGTAAACTTCGATCGCGGGCGTTGGAGCAGGAGCTCAGCTGTCATCAGACAGCAGAGCCCCGGCTCCTGCCTGCACGGGAGACCCGTGCAGGACTTAGACTAGGCGGACGTGAAAAGGCGTCAGCCTAGCCTAAAGCCCATTAGTGAATCACGTAAAAAGGTGTATTGGTGGTCACTAAGGGGTTAATTCTAATCTCAGACAACCCTTTTACTGACATTGGCGATTCACGTGTTAATGAGAATGCTAGTCCACATTTGTCAGACAGCTTTTCTAAACCTGATACAACCAAGAAACATAGGAGTAGTTTTTTCAGCCAATATCAGTCATGCTTGAATAAAGCTTTAAATATTGTAAAATGAAAAGTTGTGCAGCTTTTTAATATATCACAAGATGGTTTCCATTCACTGACAGCAAGCAGAGAACTGAACTATCCGTACAAGTTACCACTTTCTTCTTACCGTGATCACTTTCCGTTCCTGATCGCCCCCAGTACCGCCGTCGCCGCTCTGGGCTGTGCGCGTGTCTCTCAATCACTGCTGCGATGAACCGGGTGTTACTGACTGGAGGAGTAAACACATGGTTAGGTCGCTGTACAGACGCCTACGGCCGGTGTAACAAGATGGTGAGTTACTCACTGATTCCGCGGTCTTCATGGCTGTCGTCGTCTCGCTCGTCGCGGTCGTTTTCCAGGTTGGACATACGGACTGACATCTCTGAGGAGAAAGTGGAGGATTTACAGGATGAGTAAAAAGGGACTGCATTTTTTTTGTCCCCCAGAAACAGCGCCACTTTTGTCCATAGGCTTCGGCTGGTACTGCAGTATTCACTTGAATGGAACGGAGCTGCAATACCAGACGCAGCCAACGGACAAGGATGGCGCTGTTTCTAGCGGGGGGGGGAGCAGACCCTTATTTCTAATCCTGGTCAACCCCTTTAATTAGGGAGAAAAATGGAAATAGGTGGTGTCTTATTGAGGGAATAAAATAAATTCCCTTTATTTTATAAAATTTTAAAGGGTAGTTCCAGCTAGGCGTTTGCAATTGGGAGAGCGGGCGATCCGGTTGCCTCTTCTGCATATTCCCCGTTCATTTCCATGACGAGGGACCATGCCGGCTCCCCCAGTTAATGGGACTAAAAACAGTCTGTCCTCCGAATCAATGTTATTATGGTGAGAAACCCCCTTTAAAATGCAGAGATTAAAATTAGGTAACAATGTAACAATTTATATAAAATATATACTTTGCTAGAAAAATTAAAGGGGCCTTCCACTTATGATTCATAAAAAATCAATTCGATATGCCATAAAACTTATTGGTGGAGGTCCAACTGCTCGGCCAATCATCAATCCTCAGTATAAGGGACTCCGGATCTGTGTTGATATGCCATAAGACAATTTATAGACAATCCCTTTAAGAGAACATGGTGAAAGTAATGGCATCCCAATGGTTAAAAGCAGTGCTATGTTGTAGTTTAGTCTCCTCGGACACCCCCTCCCTACTATGTCAAGTCAGTAGTTTTTAAAATCATAGATGATTTTCCAAATTTAGAAAAACGTGGCTGCTTTCTTACAAAAACAGCGCCACACCTGCCTATGGGTTATGTCTGGTATTGCAGATTATCTGAATGGGACTAAGCTGCAATACCACACACAACCTCTGGACAGGTTTGACGCTGTTTTTAAAAGAAAGCAGCCATGTTTTGCTTATCCTGGACGATCCCTTTAAAGAAAAAAAAAAAAAAGCAGAACAATTACCCTGTGCTGCCAGCGGTGACATGTGCTGGTGGCTTCTGCGGTGAATCTGATGTCGATATGCGTAGACGGCAAGAACCAGCACCATTATACAACCCATTATACCTCCAGCTACTGGACCAACTGGGGCGCTCTTTATCATATTCAGAGTAATCACCTCGTCACCTGTTGAGGGAGGGAGGACACATTGTCACGTCTTGGTTCACAGTTTTCTCATTCTGGAATATTCCAGACTCGAGTATTACTGATAATCTGTGGGCAGATGTGGAACACGCACCGCATACAAAAGAACTAAAAAATATTTCTGAACTAGACGCATTCTGCAAGGAAATCCTAAATCATAAAGAAAAGCAGGCGACAGGATTTTGGCCAAAAGTACAGACAGGGCGCTTGAACTTTTGCAAATGCCAAATTTGAGCTTTCACCTTTTCCCACTACGATCACAAGATGCAGAAATATCTGAACGAGTTTCCTGCAGAGGTTGAACAGAAAGTCAACAGAACACGTAGTGGGATAAGGGGCGCCTAAACTTTTGCACGTCTATTAATAAGCATTGTGTATGGGGACATTACAACAAATATCAAGCATACGCCTTACCGATAGAACCCATATCATCGGCGTAAGGGCTTTTAGCTCCGACAATGCCACCGAAACATTCCTTCTGGATGGCACAATATGGGCGATCCAGGTGAGTCTTTCCATCACCGTCCACCATGCACCATTCACAGTCTAGTACCCCAAAGCAATAACTGAGGAAAGAGAGCGGGGGAGGGGGGGGGGGGTTAGTTCTGGTGGTCAAGAGAGTGGATAATCTGCCTCTGACGGCGCTGTATTACATATTAACCACTTCCCCTCCCCCTGCCTGCATTCTGGGCCCTAATGTCCAAGCAATTGTTTGAGTTTTTCTGTCGTCACATTCAATGAGCTATAACTTTTTTATTTTCACGGGGACACTGCTGTATGGGGACTTGTTTTTTTGCGGGACGAGTTGTATTTTTCAATGGCATCGTTTCGGGGTATATAGAATTTTTTTAATTAACTTTTATCAACTTTTGGGGGGGGGGGGGATATATAAAAAAAAAAAAAGACAGCAATTTAGCCATTGTTCTATGCACTTTACATTTACACGGTTTATCGTGCAGCGTAATTAACACGTCACCTTTATTCTATGGGTCGGTACGATTACGGCGATACCGCGTGTGGAGGTTTTTTATGTTTTACGACTTTTGCACAATAAAAATACCTTTGAACTAAAATAATTTTATTTCGCATCGCCGCTTTCCAAGAGTCGTAACTTTTTCATTTTGGGGTACATGAGACTTATTGATTAATGTTTTATTATATTTTGGGGGGGGAAAAATGGGGAAAAAAAAATGAATTTTGCCGTTGTTTTTTGAGTTTTTTTTTTACGGCGTTCGCCCGGCGGTTTAAATAATATGCTAACTATTTTTGGGGTCATTATGATTACGGGGACACCATATATGTGTCATTTTTATTTTTACACTTTTACTAAATAAAACCATTTTTTCTGGGGAAAAAAATAGATTTTTTTGTGTGTACCTTTTTATTAATTTTTATTTCACATTAATTCTTTTTTCAGTCTCACCAGGGGACTTCACTATGCGATCTTTAGATCACAGATATAATGATTTGGTGTACTTCGTATACCAGAGCATTATTGCCGGTCAGTGTTGTGCTCGTGTGAACCCAGCCTAACACTGACAGACAATCTATTAGGACGAGCCTCTGGCCCATCCTAATAGGTATATAGCCAGGGCAGACATGGGGGCTTTTATTAGGCCCCCGGCTGCCGTGGCACCCCATCGGATGCCCGCAATTGCACTAGCGGGCCGCCGATGGGCGACAGAGGGAGCTTCCTCTGTAAACAACTCAAATGCAGCTGTTGCTAATGGCCAAAGCATTTGAAGGGTTAAACGGCCGCAAACTAAGTAAACTTCGATCGCTACCGTTGGAGCAGGAGCCCAGGTGTCATCAGACAGCCGATCCCCGGCTCCAGCCTGCACGGAACACCGTGCAGGTTGTTTATTAGGCAGTCGTGAAAAGGCGGCGGCCTAGAATAAAGCCCCTTAATGACCACCGTGAAAAGGCGTATCGGCGGTCATTAAAGCGGGGGTCCCATTTATAAATAAAGCTGTTTAGTCTTAAAACAAGCATTTTGTGACCTTGTTTCTACCTTGCTCTATTTTCCAGTTCTCTATATGAATACATTTACATGAAAACCTCCATGCTTTACACTGCAGGCTGCTTTCAGAAAATGGCAAAAAATAGATTTTTTTTTTATTTCAAAGTGGCTTCTTTTTCTATTTTAAGAGTGGCTTTATTTATAAAATGTTTTAGACTCTTTAAATTCGCTTTCCATCTGTACATAGTGAATGTATAATCCGTAAAAGTAAAATTTAAAGTACCCGCTCTCCATCCTTTGGGTACATCCTGTGTTGACGCATTGTGAAAGGGCGTCTTGGAGGTTTGGATCAAGTACCGTGAACGTCATGGGCTCCTGATGGACCTCACAGCTCGGGTTCCTGGAAGGTGGAGTAATAATTACTTAAAACAAAAATCACTGTACATTATATAGTCATGGGATCATCTACCCACCCGCCCTATAGACACATTATAAACCTGGCCTATCTAATTCTACAGCCTATACTGACCACTGATGAACTGGAGATACCCCGGGGTCACAGCGCCCACCGTCCAGTGCGTGACTTTTCATAAATGCTTCCTAAACTTGGCTAATATTAAAGTACACCCTGAAAGAATCCAAAAAGCGATAAGTGCAATATGGATCTGTTCCACTGTCCGCTTCAGATTGCTTGTGCTCTACTGGACAATATGGGTCTTGTTGTGTGGCCGGACCCCCCATTACATCAGAACCTGCATCCACCAGACGCTTCCCCTTCTGTACCATTCTAGCGCTGTTCGCTTATCGCCACCTGCTGGTGGTAATGAGCTCTTGCTATTGTATAGGACAATTTTATAGCCTACAACTGCAGAGTTCTCGTTCTCACTATTTAGTAGGAAACTGGTTGTAGTCTGCAGAATACAGCTAGTAAGGTGACGGCATAAATATTAGTGGATTACATAGTTATAGGTCTTACCTGCTTTCAGCATTTGTCAGATTGCCAGTACACTCATTGACCTCTAGGGGGCACTCACAGGGACATTCACATTCATTCTGCTCCATCCTAACAGCCAAAAAATAACATAGAAGAGGGTCAAAATCTGATCCTACTGTAGTTTCTTCTTCTGATAATGATCCAATGTCACTTTGTATCCTCTGCGAGTGTGAAGGGGCACGAGCAGGAGAGTCACCAGGTACATGACAGGAGTTTGGTTACAGTAATACATGATTTATCTCAGGGCTGATTGGTCAGAAACTATTTTTAGGGTGAGGTCACATGCAGTGACTGAAAAATATTTAATTTATCAGATTGTGATCGGTTACTCTATCCTGTTTTTAACACTTTTTAAAACTCAAGTACATTATTGTTATACTAAGGCTACATTCACACGAGCGCGATAGATTTTACTCACGTAAAAAACGTGCATCAGTGTGCTTTGCGAGTGGCATGTGTTTTTCACGCATAAACTTTTTTTTTCCACTGTAATTGATGCGTAAAACACGGACAGCACGCGGATGTGCATTGACTTCAATGGGCGACTAGGTGCCTGAAAACGCATCAATATGGGACATGGTGAGTTTCACGCAACGGACACTGCGTGAAAAGCCCCATTGAAATCAATTGGTCCGTGTGACGTGCGTTGTTTCAATGCACAGCACACGGACGAGAAACCCGCTCGTCTGAAAGACATTAAAATGACATTACTGCTGTCATATAAATGTGAGATTTTGTGATATCTGTTGGATTCATCTGTACGATCTATCTTCATGTATTTATGTTGAAAACTGAATAAAATAATAACAAAATAAAAAATCACATTACGGCTACTTGTAGCGCCAAATATCAAATGAACCCCTTAAAGTTTATGGACATCTTCGGTGCCTTTTTTGTTTTATTTATAATGAAATGTTTGTATTTTTGCAATGTACTCTTATTAAAAATGTTCACCATTTCACTTCTGCAGCTTCTATGTATAACTGTACATAGAAGCTGCAGAACGCCATTGTCAGCCGAATCAGTCGGTGAGCTGGTCTGACGGCTCTACTGACAGCGGCTCCTGTTTGCTCGAGACATCACCCAAGCCTAATACAGAGCAAATCAAAGTTAATCCACTCCGTAAAACCACTTTGGTCGCTTTTGATGGCGCCTTCTAAGGGGTTAAATGCCTGGTATTAGCGTTCGCTCCAATCCCGGCCATAGCTGCAGGGTGTCAGGTGTATGTTACAGCTGACACCCACTGCTAATGGCGCAGGCCCAACTCCCGAGATCGCACCATTCCAGCGCCGTACATTTATGGCGCGGGAACAGTTAAAGGTCTCCAGCTTGCAAATGGTAAAAAGCCATCCCCCAAAAAAATACAAAAAGGCGCTTTCCAGTCCAATGTAAATAACAATTAACTACTAAATAATGAAAAGTTATGGAACTTTTTAATATGCTGGTCTTCCTTTTGAAGATCTCTGCATGTTGTCATTGAATGATTACATTCTTGTTTACCCGCAGAGGCTAAAAACCTGTACAGATCTAATACTTCTCACATCTGATGGTTTGCTACAGTTACATCCAGTCCAATCAATTCTTTGTATAAACTCCAGGGAGATACATTTTACCCGAACTGATACGTTGATAGACTGAGAAGAGAGAGATTTATGCTGCTGGTGTATTTAGTTGCCAGAGAATAGTCTAGACTGGATACAGACAAAACAAACCCCTGGCTGTGAGAAGTATTAAGTGCGTACGGTTTTTCGGCCTCTGGATGTAAACAGGAATGTTCCCACTCACTGACAGCAAGCAAAGATCTTGAAAATAGTAGGAAATTAAAATACAAGGCATATTAGAAAGTTACAGAACGCTTGATTATACAATGGTTACACTTCATGTACGTAATACTGGAAAACCTCTTTATAGGCTCGACTGTCAGAGTCCCTGGTGAGTAATGTGATCGTCCTATGTCCTACCTGTGACAATTCAGGCACAGTCTGTCCACCATGCTGCAAGCGCAGAAAGCCAAGGAATCACAGGTCTCATTCACAATCCCTACGAAAGCATTGGTGCCCGGGATCCTGGTCAGTCGGTATTTAGAGCAGTGGCTGCCGTGAACGAGATTGGTCAGATCCCCCTAAAGAAAAAAAAATAAGTTATAAAAATCAGTCACATTAGTAGGTGCGTAATGACCTCGATCTCTCTCATATCTATCTATCTCATATCTATCTATCTCATATCTATCTCATATCTATCTATCTATCTATCTCATATCTATCTATCTCATATCTATCTATCTATCTATCTATCTATCTATCTATCTATCTATCTATCTATCTATCTATCCATCTATCTATCTATCCCATATCTATCTATCTATCTCATATCTATCTATCTATCTCATATCTATCTATCTATCTCATATCTATCTATCTATCTATCTCATATCTATGTATTTATCTCATATCTATGTATCTATCTCATATCTATCTATCTATCTATCTATCTCATATCTATCTATCTATCTCATATCTATCTATCTATCTATCTATCTATCTATCTATCTATCTATCTATCTATCTATCTATCTATCTATCTATCTATCTCATATCTATCTATCTATCTATCTCATATCTATCTATCTATCTATCTCATATCTATCTATCTATCTCATATCTATCTATCTATCTCATATCTATCTATCTATCTCATATCTATCTATCTATCTATCTCATATCTATCTATCTATCTCATATCTATCTATCTATCTATCTCCTATCTATCTATCTCCTATCTATCTATCTCCTATCTATCTATCTATCTCCTATCTATCTATCTCCTATCTATCTATCTCCTATCTATCTATCTCCTATCTATCTATCTCCTATCTATCTATCTCCTATCTATCTATCTCCTATCTATCTATCTATCTATCTCCTATCTATCTATCTCCTATCTATCTATCTCCTATCTATCTATCTATCTATCTATCTATCTATCTATCTATCTATCTATCTATCTATCTATCTATCTATCTATCTATTTATCTATCTATCTATCTACAGTGAAGGAAATAAGTATTTGATCCCTTGCTGATTTTGTAAGTTTGCCCACTGTCAAAGACATGAACAGTCTAGAATTTTTAGGGTAGGTTAATTTCACCAGTGAGAGATAGATTATATAAAAAAAAAAAAAAAAAACAGAAAATCACATTGTCAAAATGATATATATTTATTTGCATTGTGCAGAGAAATAAGTATTTGATCCCCGACCAACCATTAAGAGTTCAGCCTCCTCCAGACCAGTTACACGCTCCAAATCACCTTGGTGCCTGAATTATAGACAGCTCTTACATGGTCACCTGTATAAAAGACTCCTGTCCACAGACTCAATGAATCAGTCTGACTCTAACCTCTACAACATGGGCAAGACCAAAGAGCTTTCTAAGGATGTCAGGGACAAGATCATAGACCTGCACAAGGCTGGAATGGGCTACAAAACCATAAGTAAGACGCTGGGTGAGAAGGAGACAACTGTTGGTGCAATAGTAAGAAAATGGAAGACATACAAAATGACTGTCAATCGACATCGATCTGGGGCTCCATGCAGAATCTCACCTCGTGGGGTATCCTTGATCCTGAGGAAGGTGAGAGCTCAGCCGAAAACTACACGGGGGGAACTTGTTAATGATCTCAAGGCAGCTGGGACCACAGTCACCAAGAAAACCATTGGTAACACATTACGCCGTAATGGATTAAAATCCTGCAGTGCCCGCAAGGTCCCCCTGCTCAAGAAGGCACATGTACAGGCCCGTCTGAAGTTTGCAAATGAACATCTGGATGATTCTGAGAGTGATTGGGAGAAGGTGCTGTGGTCAGATGAGACTAAAATTGAGCTCTTTGGCATTAACTCAACTCGCCGTGTTTGGAATAAGAGAAATGCTGCCTATGACCCAAAGAACACTGTCCCCACTGTCAAACATTGTGTTTTGGGGTGTTTCTCTGCTAAGGGCACAGGACTACTTCACCGCATCAATGGGAGAAAGGATGGAGCCATGTACCGTCAAATCCTGAGTGACAACCTCCTTCCCTCCACCAGGACATTAAAAATGGCTCGTGGCTGGGTCTTCCAGCACGACAATGACCCGAAACATACAGCCAAGGCAACAAAGGAGTGGCTCAAAAAGAAGCACATTAAGGTCATGGAGGGGCATAGCCGGTCTCCAGACCTTAATCCCATCGAAAACTTATGGAGGGAGCTGAAGATCCGAGTTGCCAAGCGACAGCCTCGAAATCTTAATGATTTACAGATGATCTGCAAAGAGGAGTGGGCCAAAATTCCATCTAACATGTGTGCAAACCTCATCATCAACTACAAAAAACGTCTGACTGCTGTGCTTGCCAACAAGGGTTTTGCCACCAAGTATTAAGTCTTGTTTGCCAAAGGGATCAAATACTTATTTCTCTGTGCACAATGCAAATAAATTTATATAATTTTGACAATGTGATTTTTTATTTTTTTATTTTATATAATCTATCTCTCACTGGTAAAATGAACCTAGCCTAAAAATTCTAGACTGTTCATGTCTGACAGTGGGCAAACTTACAAAATCAGCAAGGGATCAAATACTTATTTCCTTCACTGTGTGTATATATATATATATACACACACACACGCGCGCATACAGAAAAAGCAAGAGAGAAGCTCTGTGATAATCCCGATAATGTTGGAGGCGCTGCCATTTTTTACTAGTGTTACCATTATGGATATAGAGCAGAAGTCCTACCCTATGGCTCTCTAGCTGCGGCAAAACTACAACTCCCAGCATGCCTTGACAGCGGGTAACTGTCAGGGCATGCTGGAAGTTGCAGTTTTGCAGCAGCTGGAGAACCAAAGGCTGAGGACCATTTTCGATGTAAGGCCCTGTTCACACGGCATGTATTTGTAGCATTTTTGATGAAAAACGTGTCAAAAATACATGCTTTTACGTGTGTGCGTAAGAAAAGAAGCGTCAGGTAAATTCTTGGCGCGAAAAGACGCCTAATTCCCATAGTCAATGGGAGTCTTAATTAAGCGCCAAAAAAGCCTATAAATTAAAAAGAACTTTACAAAAACGCTAAAGTTTGGTTTGTTTTTTTTAGCGCCGCATAATTTATATCACAAATGAACTTTGGCATTGAAGCAGATTCTCTACAGCGCCAAGGACGTTTTTCAATCCTTTATGTAAATGAGATGTGAGCATTGAGGATTCAGTGGAGGTCGGGCCTTTGTGGGGGCATCTCGATAATAAGACAGAGACGTCTCAAGCGAACGATCCCCGAAGAAGACTCACCGAGAGGCTCGTATTAAACTTGTAGAACCGCTGGACGGTTCTGTCGCTGAAGCTGTTGCAGAGATTCTTCTTAACGAAATTGGGGTGGTTGAGGATATCGTTGGCCACCAGAGGTTCCTGGGGAAGAATTAAGAAAAAATGGGGAGCTCTTAGTTTACGGGATTACTGCACCCCAATTTGTCAAAGGGCATTATGTGGGGGAGGGGGTTGTGGTACCTTATGGGTGATGTGCTGCTGCTCCACTGGAGCGTGGCCTTTCGGGTCAATGAGCGTAGGATGTGCCACCAGGTAACCTCTGTCCTCCATGATGAAGCACCTATCAAAGCCACGACAACCAGTCAGAACAAGTGAGATCGGACGGAAAAAAATTATTTCAAGATCAGATCGTGTTTACTAATAGTATCCCACGCATGGGCGACCGAGCCCCGGGAACAGGAAAAAAAATGCACATTGCTGGGACTGGACACAAAGGTAAAAAACACCAAGCACTGGAGAACGGGATCATAAACAAGTGGATCACAGTAAGGCCTTGTTCACACAGTGCAGCTTTGCTGCAGTTTTTTTGAAGCCAAACCCCGGAAAGGATCCTAAAGAGAAGAAATATAGAAGGAAAAGCCTTATAGGTCTGCTCTCCTGGATGCAACTCTGGTTTTGGCATAAAATAGCCATGCAAAATCTGCACTGTGTGAGCAAGGCCTAAGAATGCAAAGCTTATCCTACTTGAAATTAGAAAAAAAACAAAAAAGTTCTGCAATTTAACATACTTTGGATTTCATTTTAAAATTTGCAAGATCTCTGCTTACGATCAGTGAATGGGAAAATGAGGCAGCAGTTCCATCCTGATTGTGCCCCGCAGCTCTTTACAGTGAATCGGGGCGCTATTGTCACGAGCCGTACACGTGTGTGGTGATCAAGACAGGTTTACAGCCCCTGAATGTACATCAAAATTCTCAATCACTGACAGCAAGCAGAGATCGAATCACAAAGCATATTGGGAAACTGTTATTTTCCATTAGAAAATTGTTTTTAGAATAATTCCCTACTACACAGGGATTACGCTCTGTCTATGTAGTGACATTGAACCCAGTAACCGAGCAATGGCAAGATTTAAAATCTCCTGCGGCTGCGCAAACACCATGAAAGGAGCAGTTTTTTGCAGCCTGTAGTGGAGTAATTGGCCTATGATGACCGTCCGTATCTATAGTTGGAGTGGGCCCTGTGTTCACATAGCAGCTGCAGTTCTGAACCAGGGGTTGTCTAGTAGTAGAAAACCATGGCTGCATTCATCCAAATACAGCGCCATACTTGTCCGCAGGTTGTGTGTGGTATTGCAGCTCAACCCTATTCACTTCAATGGAGCTGAGCTGCAATACCTGACAACCATGGACAGGTGTGGCACGGTTTCAGGAATAAAGCAGCCATGTTTTTATTATTCTGGACACCCCGTTACGAGTATATACAGTCAGGCAAGAATATAAGGAAATTACTATGAACCAATTTCCTAATTTTTAATGAAGACTGCAGCTCCAAACTGAAGCAACATTTCAGCAAATAAATGTTATTCTTTGTAGAATGAAAAAAATAAAAGATCTTCTAATATATCAATGCCTCAGTGTTTTTAAGAGCCCTGCTTGCAGTCATTCAATGAGAACGTTCACTTTTACTTCCAGGGGATAACAATCGCTCCTGGTCATGAGATGGACATGACGCAACTTTGATAACGGTACTGTAACGAGTCCTGCACCTGCGTGTCCATCACATGACCAGGAGAGATCGTTATTCCCTAAAAGTAAAAGTTCCCATTGAATGACAGCAAGCAGAGATATTGAAAACCTTGAGGAATTGATACACAAAGTATTTTGGAAATCAGGGGAGCAGAACTGAATAATAAATACTATTTTAATACTCTAACTTTAGGAGAAGATCCTGTTGTAACATTTTTGTTCTGAATAAAACTAGTGATAGAATGACCGTATATAAAATTGAGGGTAACACGCTCTGAGGACCTACCTTATTTTGTTGCCGCCATCTTGGTTACATATTGGCAGGAGCTCCATTAGAACTTTGTAAAAGTATCTCAGGGTAAAGTCAATGCCCATAACGGCAACGGTGTGACCGGAGGAGACCTGAGAACTAAAGAAACCAAGAAAGAGAACTCATTCAGAAATACAGGTGGCTATGAAGAGGTTAAAAGTATGATCGTTATTAGAGAAGATTAAAATACTCCAATCGCTTTACAGGGGCGCTAAAACTTTTGATTCTGCTTTATTTCCCAGAATTGAACACAGCCTGCAGTGTAAAGAATGGAGGTTTTCATTCTGGATGTCATGGCTACATCAAGAGAAATGTATCGATCTGTATTCGAACATTCTTCACATCTTCACACCTGTGATATAGTATCCCTGTATATTAGTAAATCTAGTATAGACTAGAGGTGAAAGTTTACATAGAAGTGTACATATACGCAGGTCTGTGGATGTAGCTGTAACAAACCGAATGAATATCTGTATGGTATAAAATGGGTCGCTGTCTGGGCATGTTGGGAGTTGTAGTTGGAGATCACATTGCATTTTCCAGATCTCTGAATGCAGCCAACAATTTTTGATGAGGAGTCTTGATGTAGCAGAGAGGTATATGTCATCTAGTTCTGGACTACAATCAGGTTACACAACTTTACTAGAATCCGTTAGTCAACGGCAAAGAGTCATTTTCTACATAGCAACCTGTGAATCGCCAACTCACTTAAAGGACTGGACGGTATGACTTATGGTGACCACGTAACCCGCTCCCCCCACATCCAGGTATGGTCCGGTGAAAGTGATCAGACCTGGATTGGCCAACGCATGAAGATACCTACAAAAAAATTAAAATAAAAAAATATATACATACACACATAGATCCCCTTTAAATGACTGTCCCTCCCTCCAGCGCCGCCTCCTGGACTGACATTTCATCCCATGTGACCCCTGCAGCCAATCACAGGGTGTAGCGACGGTCACATAGGATGAAACATCATCCCAGGAGGCCGGCCCTGTTGACATCTGAGGGCCGGCCTCCTGGGCTGACTTCATACCATGTGACTGCCGCTGCAGCCAATCACAGGCTGCAGTGGTCTCCTGGGATGAAACGTCATGCTAGCAGGCCGGCTAAGTGCTGCAGTTTTTCGCAGCGGACATTCCAGGCGAAAAACTGCACCACAGTTTGGTGCGCTTTTTCACCCAGAATTCCCTGCGGCGCACAGGGCGGATACGCTGCGTGCTTTTATGCAGCGTATCCGCACTGTGTGAACTCAACCTTAGAGTCTCGTATTGTCTAGACTTCAAGGGAACGACCAATGTGCAAAACTCTTGTGGAGCAGAAAGGAAGGGCTACAAGCAGCATCCGAATCTGTGCGCCAGTCATGCCCATAGGAATACACAAAGATACGCACATCAATATGATCACAAACCCATAGGGGGCAACGCGTGAAGTCGAATAGGACTTTATTATACATGCTGCAGAGCCAAGACAGTCCCAAATAAACCGGAGCAGCGTTGTCAGGGCATGCTGGGAGTCGTGGATTTTATGCAGATGGAGGACCACAAGTTGGAGACCACTACTCTAGGGGGTGGGTGGTTACAGGGGGGGGGGGGGGGGCACGTATGTCGCAACATGCCTGCGCCAGTCATCACATAACTGGCAATACAACGCAACGTAGACCAAAGTATCCCTTTTATACGTTACATAGTGGCTACTTTATGCAGAATTTTTTTTTTGCAATTTTTTTTTTTTGACATAAAAAACTTTGGAAAAAAACGGAGGCCAATGTAAAGATAAATGACAGTAACACTGTAGCTGCCGTGACAGACACTATATTAGTAATGAATACCAGGGCTTACCATGGTCTCCTAGTGGGATCAAATGCTTTGTCCATGAGAGACCCCGGGTATATTCGCAGCACCCCATTGGGCGTTGCTATGTAACGGCGGACAATGTAACTGTTCAGACTACTCATGTCCATCTGTCTCATCCATTCATCGGTGACGTGACTGGTAGCCATGACTTCATTTCTGACGGAAAACTGGAAGATAAAGACAAGAATAGCAGGGGAGCCTTAAAGACTTGCATGAAAGGATATTAATCTGTTGCAAGGATTTCTAGTTGAAAGCTTCGGAGAGCGCAGATCAGCCAAAAGGACAAGATTATCTTCCGAAATTAAGAAAAAACATGAAACTTGGAGATCGACCAGTATATATAAAACACCTTTTAAATGTACAATAACAAAAATGGTAAACTATTAAAAAAATATATAAACTGTTTTTAATATCTTACCTCGGCCTTCAAATATGATCACTTGAACTTACAGCCCCAATGCCTGAGGCTGCACTACTGAGAGATCCTGATTTCTGTAAAGTTGTGGATCCAAATCAGCAAATATACCAATGCCCCCACATATATACAGGTAAGTACCACTATACAAGTCAGGGAGGATATGGATATTGATGTGGATGATGATTTGAATCCACACCAGGTCACAAGGAGAAACGCCGTCATCAGAATCTCTCGGTAGTGCAGCCTCAGGCTTTTGATCATATGTCAAGATTAATGAAAGTTTTTCACATTTTCAATGTACACTAAAGGGACTATTATCTGGTAGGTCTCCTTTAAGGGAGGGTGCACAGGATTAGAAAAACATGGCTGCTTTCTTCTAGCAACAGAGCCACACCTGTCAATGGGTTGTGTCTGGTATTGCAGCTAAGCTGAATTGAAGTCTATGGGACTCAGCTGCAATAGCAGACAACCTGTGGACAGGAGTGGCACTTGTTCTTGGAAGACAGCAGCCATGTTTTTCTAATCCTCCGCAACCCCTTTAAAGGGCCTTTGCATTATAAGCCGTCATACAGGAACGCTATAAGGTATGAATACAGCATTGTAGCCAATGATGGTCCCCAAGGATTTCCAGCGCTATAGTTCAGAAGCTGAGGGAGTGGAACTACAGGTCCCAGCATGACCACACTTCTGATAACAGAAGAGGGACTGCTAAACTAATAAGCACTTCTCTAGTGTTGGCGCCAAAGAGGAACTCAATATTGACAACCAACAGATGGCATTAAACACTGGGGGAGATGTACAAAGCAAAATGAGCAAGAGAAACTGCCGTACACGCCGTGCGCCAAATTTAATGTGTGTTTTAGACACTTTTACGCCTAACAAGCTGGTTTTGAAAAGGGTCTAGAAAAAAGTGTGCGCTATTCTTTTGGGGGCAAAGTATTGATGAAAAGTACAACAGCCATGAGGTGGCAAAAGAAGGGAAAAATGTCCCAGATGTCTGTAATTAATAATAATGTGTACGTGTAATTGTGATCAATTTGGCGCGGTTTCCTCCTCTCTGGTCTAGTTTTATGCTAACTTTGAAGAGAACATTTCATCTGCTTATACGTGTGCAGCTGAGCGCACCATGTAATAGCCGGGGCTGCACAAACCATGTCTCAATTAAAAAAAATGTTTCTATCTTCCTCCGTTATTTAGATATTGGTGCCATTATATTTGGAGCCCCCGATATGTAAATAACGTCAATTTGGCGGTCCTTTATTTCTAAGTGGCATGAGGGCTTGTTACTTATCGCTGACACAGTCCAATCATCTACAGGCAGTGCGAGAGCGGCTTCTGCCTTGTGATCTTGCTTTCGAAATCACAGTCCTGTCGTTCTAGAGTGTGTGCGTGCATGCACGCCTTCACGCACGCCCGTTCACGCACACATCTCCGACGTCGCCGCTCCTGACTATGCTGGATGTGAGTAGATGATCTCCTCGTCTTGTTTCGTGGCGGCGGGAGTATAGCCGGGAGCAGCGACGTCGTAGATGTGCGCACGAACAGGAGTGCGCGTGCACGCACGCACTCTACAGAACGACAAGACTGAGATCTTGCGAGAGGGATCACACAGCACAAGCCGCTCTCACACGGTCCGTAGCTGATTGGACAGTGTCAGAGCGATAAGTAACACGCTCCCCTGACATTTAGAAATAAAGAACTGCCAAATTGACGTTCAGGGGGTTCAAAAAATAGAGGAAGTGCTACTATAAGTTCGCTCACCACATGTCCACCACGCTTATGTTGCGTTTCCACTTCGTTTAGTTGATGCAAGTTGGTATGGAGTAAATCCAAATGCTGTAGGTGCTCGCAAATATACCCAAACTGGTCCTGTGTCGACAGCAGGTCATCAAGGCAATAGTGGTGTATAGTAAAGGTGAATCCAGCACTCAAAAATAAAAGTTGTAAGGTTTATTTGTTCATATTAAAACAAAGAAGTTAAAACCAAAAAATCCCGGGACCACGCTTACGCGTTTCAGACCAGTAAGGTCCTTAATCATAGCTGGATTAAGGACCTTACTGGTCTGAAACCTTACAACTTTTATTTTCGAGTGCTGGATTCACCTTTACTATACACCACTATTGCCTAGTTCAGGGGGGTTAACTACATATCGGCGCCAATTATAACGGCACCAATGTCTAAATAACAGAGGGGGATAGAATTTTTTCCTAAAGTGACAAGGTTTGTGCAGCAGCGCCTATTACATGGTGCACTCAGCATTGGTTCTTTTTAAGAAAGTATTAATAAATCTCCCCCGCTATGGGACTTGTTGATGTTCTACACCAAGATATGAGGAGATTTCGGTCAGAAGACCAAACGGATTTCTGCTAACATATTAGGACACGCAGTCCCGGATCGGTCTTGCACTCACCTTGAGACCTGGGTTTGCAATTAGACGAGTGTTATCGCTGAGATACGCCGTGTAGTGCTCCACCATGCGCTTAGTCTCCGGCTGACTCAGATGCTCATATGGAGAAGAGAAACTTCCGGCTGCCAACATGACCGTAGGACTTTCTGCAAAATCAAGTCAGCGGTTATTTAGCGTGCTGTACCTCGTCTTATGGAAGGAGGGAGAGTACTATCGTCTGCGATCATCCTCTTTACCTAATGTAGCCAGCTGCTTGAAATGAAGGCAGGCGGAGGGCTGGCCCAGGAGATCGAGGCGATGGTACAAGAGCTTACTGCTGGGGACGGTGTTCAGGTTCTTCAACTGTTTGACGGGTATTTCCGGCTGTATCACCACAATGCACAAGATAAAAGAGGTGTCCTGGACCTGTAGTCAAAAGACAAGCTCATTATAAGATCAATAATCTCTCAAAATCTCCTGCTTGTTCAGTTTCTGCACCAGGATTGATATGGAGATTTGCATTCTGGGAAGTTTTATCTTTACACCAAGTCAAGTACTTTTCAATCATCTGATGAAGGAAAAAAAAAAACTTCCTTCTCTGTATTATAGGAGGTCAGCTAAGTTATTAGAAGCATGTCTACCAACAAGATTGTTGACTGTTTCCAATAGCAACCAGCAGAATAGTGAGTGCAGCTCTGGAGTATAACACAGGATGTAACTCAGGATCAGTACAGGAGAAGTAATGTAATGTATGTACACAGTGACTCCACCAGCAGAATAGAGAGTGCAGCTCTGGAGTATAATACAGGATGTAACTCAGGATCAGTACAGGATAAGTAATGTAATGTATGTACACAGTGACTCCACCAGCAGAATAGTGAGTGCAGCTCTGGAGTATAACACAGGATGTAACTCAGGATCAGTACAGGATAAGTAATGTATGTACACAGAACTCCACCAGCAGAATAGTGAGTGCAGCTCTGGAGTATAATACAGGATGTAACTCAGGATCAGTACAGGAGAAGTAATGTAATGTATGTACACAGTGACTCCACCAGCAGAATAGAGAGTGCAGCTCTGGAGTATAACACAGGATGTAACTCAGGATTAGTACAGGATAAGTAATGTAATGTATGTACACAGTGACTCCACCAGCAGAATAGTGAGTGCAGCTCTGGAGTATAATACAGGATGTAACTGCGGATCAGCACAGTATAAGGAATGTAATGTATGTACACAGTGACTCCAAAAGCAGAATAGTGAGGGCAGCTCTTGAGTATAATACAGGATGTAACTCAGGATCAGTACAGGATAAGTAATGTAATGTGTGTACATAGTGACTCCACCAGCAGAATAGTGAATGCAGCTCTGGAGTATAATACAGGATGTAACTCAGGATCAGTACAGGATAAGTAATGTAATGTATGTACACAGTGACTCCACCAGCAGAATAGTGAGTGCACTCTGGAGTATAATACAGGCTATAATTCAGGATCAGTAAAATAATGTATTTAGACATTTAAATGATCTAAACATAAAAATATTTGAAAATTGCTAAAAAAAAAAAGAAGGAAAAACAACGGTGATTTCATAAAATGACTAATCACCTGCATGTGACAGATCAAAATATTACACAGCATACAGCAGCTTTAACCTACGTATATCATAACAGACAGGCAGGAACAGCTACACGGGGCCCTACATTTGATATTTGGGGTACATTAGAAGAATAAAAACTTTCATGTGGGAGAATCTGGAGTTAGTGTCATAGTGATATTTGCAAGATGCATTTAGAACAATAAAGAGGATTACAATTCAGGCAGTTAGCGGAGTCTTACCATTTTCCAGGCATAGCTGACATTGTACGCCTCCTTCCCAGGGTTTCTCAGCTTGTTGATGTGCCAAGACAGGGAGGAATTCACAGGCACCGTAATAATCTGACTGCCCAGGGGGAGGCTGAGGAAGAAATAGACACCGATATGTCTCATGCAAAGAAATATACGAGACGAGTGAGCTCTGAGACCTGACAACATCTTCCCACAGCTCGGAGAATTGTTATCATCATCTGTCAGTTCAACTGCTGCAAACCACTCACAGGGTCTATAGATCACAACAAAACCACACACTATAACATGCACAGGAGATGGAAACTATAGTCACACCAGAAATTACACAGCATACAGACAAAGAAGCTTAAGTCAGATAAAATACCCCCCCCCCCCCTACAAGTTAAGATGCATATTAATTACCCCAGGGGGCAGTATTATAGTAGTTATATTCTTGTATATAGGGGGCAGTATTATAGTAGTTATATTCTTGTACATAGGGGGCAGTATTATAGTAGTTATAGTCTTGTATATAGGGGCAGTATTATAGTAGTTATATTCTTGTATATAGGGGGCAGTATTATAGTAGTTATATTCTTGTACATAGGGGGCAGTATTATAGTAGTTATAGTCTTGTATATAGGGGCAGTATTATAGTAGTTATATTCTTGTATATAGGGGCAGTATTATAGTAGTTATATTCTTGTATATAGGGGGCAGTATTATAGTAGTTATATTCTTGTATATAGGGAGCAGTATTATAGTAGTTATATTCTTGTATATAGTAGCAGTATTATAGTAGTTATATTCTTGTATATAGGGGCAGTATTATAGTAGTTATATTCTTGTATATAGGGGGCAGTATTATAGTAGTTATATTCTTGTATATAGGAGGCAGTATTATAGTAGTTATATTCTTGTATATAGGGGCAGTATTATAGTAGTTATATTCTTGTATATAGGAGCAGTATTATAGTAGTTATATTCTTGTATATAGGAGCAGTATTATAGCAGTTATATTCTTGTATATAGGGGCAGTAATATAGTAGTTATATTCTTGTACATAGGGGGCAGTATTATAGTAGTTATATTCTTGTATATAGGAGGCAGTATTATAGTAGTTATATTCTTGTATATAGGGGCAGTATTATAGTAGTTATATTCTTGTATATAGGAGCAGTATTATAGTAGTTATATTCTTGTATATAGGAGCAGTATTATAGCAGTTATATTCTTGTATATAGGGGCAGTAATATAGCAGTTATATTCTTGTATATAGGGGCAGTAATATAGTAGTTATATTCTTGTATATAGGGGCAGTAATATAGTAGTTATATTCTTGTATATAGGGGCAGTATTATAGTAGTTATATTCCTGTATATAGGAGCAGTATTATAGTAGTTATATTCTTGTATATAGGAGTAGTATTATAGTAGTTATATCCTTGTATATAGGGGGCAGTATTATAGTAGTTATATTCTTGTATATAGAGGCAGTATTATAGTAGTTATATTCTTGTATATAGGGGGCAGTATTATAGTAGTTATATTCTTGAATATAGGGGGCAGTATTATAGTAGTTATATTCTTGTATATAGGGGGCAGTATTATAGTAGTTATATTCTTGTATATAGGGGGCAGTATTATAGTAGTTATATTCTTGTATATAGGGGGCAGTATTATAGTACCGTGTTTCCCCGATAGTAAGACACCCCCGATTGTAAGACGTATCGGGGGTTTCAGGGGGGTCGGCTAATATAAGCCGTACCCCGAAAGTAAGACATATGTCTTACTTTCGGGGAAACACGGGGGTATTGCCGCCTCCTGCCCACTTCCACTCCCACTTAACGCCGAAGGACGGATATATCCGTCCTCAGCAGCTGCTAGTTCGCGCCGGAGGACGGATATATCCGTCCTGTGATAGCGCGGGTACTGAGACTGTACCCACGCGATCAGCGGCAGGAGCACGGCTGTTATACACAGCCTGGCTCCTGCTGCAACTGCCGGAATCGAAGCGCGCGCCGATTCCGGCAGTTTAACCCATTAAATGCCGCTGTCAATAGTGACAGCGGCATTTAATGTGTTTGACAGAGGGGGGAGCTCCCTCTGTCACCCGATCGGCGCCCCCGCAAACAAATCGCGGGTCGCCGTCGGGTTTCCATGACAGCCGGGGGTCTAACAAAGACCCCCAGGTCTGCCTTCAGCATCTGCCTGTTAGGCGATGCCGGAGGCATGACCTAATAGGTTGCCTGTCAGTTTTACACTGACAGGCAATAATGCTTCGGTATACTAAGTATACCAAAGCATTATATATGCGATCGGCACATCGCATAGTGAAGTCCCCTGGTGGGACTAAAAAAAAAAAATGTAAAACAGTTAAATAAAGTTTGTGAAAAAAAAAATAAAAAAAAAAAAAAATATTTTTTTGCCAATGTAAGACATACCCCGAAAGTAAGACATAGTGGGGCTTTTGGGGATAAAAAGAAAGTAAGACACTGTCTTACTTTCGGGGAAACACGGTAGTTATATTCTTGTATATAGGGGCAGTATTATAGTAGTTATATTCTTGTATATAGGAGGCAGTATTATAGTAGTTATATTCTTGTATATAGGGGCAGTATTATAGTAGTTATATTCTTGTATATGGGGGCAGTATTATAGTAGTTATATTCTTGTATATAGGGGCAGTATTATAGTAGTTATATTCTTGTATATAGCGGCAGTATTATAGTAGTTATATTCTTGTATATAGGGGGCAGTATTATAGTAGTTGTATTCTTGTATATAGGAGCAGTATTATAGTAGTTATATTCTTGTATATAGGAGCAGTATTATAGTAGTTATATTCTTGTATATAGTGGGCAGTATTATAGTAGTTATATTCTTGTATATAGGGGCAGTATTATAGTAGTTATATTCTTGTATATAGCGGCAGTATTATAGTAGTTATATTCTTGTATATAGGGGGCAGTATTATAGTAGTTATATTCTTGTATATAGGGGGGCAGTATTATAGTAGTTATATTCTTGTATATAGGGGGAAGTATTATAGTAGTTATATTCTTGTATATAAAGGGCAGTATTATAGTAGTTATATTCTTGTACATAGGGAGCAGTATTATAGTAGTTATATTCTTGTATATAGGAGCAGTATTATAGTAGTTATATTCTTGTATATAGGGGGCAGTATTATAGTAGTTATATTCTTGTATATAGGGGGGCAGTATTATAGTAGTTATATTCTTGTATATAGGGGCAGTATTATAGTAGTTATATTCTTGTACATAGGGGTTAGTATTATAGTAGTTATATTCTTGTATATAGCAGCAGTATTATAGTAGTTATATTCTTGTATATAGGGGGGCAGTATTATAGTAGTTATATTCTTGTATATAGGGGGAAGTATTATAGTAGTTATATTCTTGTATATAGGAGCAGTATTATAGTAGTTATATTCTTGTATATAGGGGCAGTATTATAGTAGTTATATTCTTGTATATAGCGGCAGTATTATAGTAGTTATATTCTTGTATATAGGGGGCAGTATTATAGTAGTTATATTCTTGTATATAGGGGGCAGTATTATAGTAGTTATATTCTTGTATATAGGAGCAGTATTATAGTAGTTATATTCTTGTATATAGGGGGCAGTATTATAGTAGTTATATTCTTGTATATAGGGGGGCAGTATTATAGTAGTTATATTCTTGTATATAGGGGCAGTATTATAGTAGTTATATTCTTGTACATAGGGGTTAGTATTATAGTAGTTATATTCTTGTATATAGCAGCAGTATTATAGTAGTTATATTCTTGTATATAGGGGGGCAGTATTATAGTAGTTATATTCTTGTATATAGGGGGAAGTATTATAGTAGTTATATTCTTGTATATAGGGGGCAGTATTATAGTAGTTATATTCTTGTACATAGGGAGCAGTATTATAGTAGTTATATTCTTGTATATAGGAGCAGTATTATAGTAGTTATATTCTTGTATATAGGGGGCAGTATTATAGTAGTTATATTCTTGTATATAGGGGGGCAGTATTATAGTAGTTATATTCTTGTATATAGGGGCAGTATTATAGTAGTTATATTCTTGTACATAGGGGTTAGTATTATAGTAGTTATATTCTTGTATATAGGAGCAGTATTATAGTAGTTATATTCTTGTATATAGGGGGGCAGTATTATAGTAGTTATATTCTTGTATATAGGGGGAAGTATTATAGTAGTTATATTCTTGTATATAGGGGGCAGTATTATAGTAGTTATATTCTTGTACATAGGGAGCAGTATTATAGTAGTTATATTCTTGTATATAGGAGCAGTATTATAGTAGTTATATTCTTGTATATAGGGGGCAGTATTATAGTAGTTATATTCTTGTATATAGGGGGGCAGTATTATAGTAGTTATATTCTTGGATATAGGGGCAGTATTATAGTAGTTATATTCTTGTACATAGGGGTTAGTATTATAGTAGTTATATTCTTGTATATAGGAGCAGTATTATAGTAGTTATATTCTTGTATATAGGGGGGCAGTATTATAGTAGTTATATTCTTGTATATAGGGGGAAGTATTATAGTAGTTATATTCTTGTATATAGGGGGCAGTATTATAGTAGTTATATTCTTGTACATAGGGAGCAGTATTATAGTAGTTATATTCTTGTATATAGGAGCAGTATTATAGTAGTTATATTCTTGTATATAGGGGGCAGTATTATAGTAGTTATATTCTTGTATATAGGGGGGCAGTATTATAGTAGTTATATTCTTGGATATAGGGGCAGTATTATAGTAGTTATATTCTTGTACATAGGGGTTAGTATTATAGTAGTTATATTCTTGTATGTAGGAGCAGTATTATAGTAGTAATATTTTTGTACATAGGGGGCAGTATTATTGTAATATATTGTAAATAAAATATAAATGTAATTCAGCACTTACTATTTTTAAGTCTCTATGTTATAACGCAGCAATGTTTACTGTGCCATTGGGGTTATGGTAAGCCATCTCTGGAATGGTCCTTTAAGCATCACTTATTTCCAGTAACAAAAAGTTAGATATTTCTATGATCCAGACCAGATAAGAACATAAGGCGCTTTAGTTTAACATTCTGTTGAGGCTTCAAAGACTGCAGACTGGAGTGTTTATTGACTCTCGTTCAGTCTCTACATAACATGGACACATGGAGAATTTCTCACCCTTGGCCATCAAAGCAGCTTCAGGGACGTGTTAAATTGTTCTGGTTTCATGTTTGTAGGGTAGTAATGGAATATATTTGTTATATTTGCCTTTGTCAAGTTGATGCCAGATAAAATTCCAGTTAAGATGTTTCTGAAACTCACTTTGAATGCAATATAATAAAATTTGTACTTCTTAGGGACACTCCCATATCATCATACTAAAAGCCTGCAGACCCTAGACCTGGTCTACCAGATCATCCAGCGCAGGCTCACACCGTGTATAATACTTTACCCTATAGATTCAAATTTTACATTTACCTGAGAATATTTTGCCGAACCAATGAAAACCTGGGAATGTTCTCATAATGTATAATATCAGTGTGAAGGGGAGGCTCTACCAGCAGGTACGGTCGAGTCAGCGAGGGATGCATCAACGTGTAGCCTTGCGGGGAAAAATAAAGGGACAAAAAAAAATTAAGTAAAGTTTGATCAGAAGCCCAAATAAAGTATTTTTCATGACAAAGTATTTGGGGATCCTCCACAGTCTCTGCAATTCAGCATTACCAAAACCCCATTTTATCTAGTTTCAATTTATAAACTGTATAAACTTTTATACTAACCAATAGGGGGCGCCAAAATGCATTGAAATGCAGACAAGAGGCTCCATGTGGTTTGGAGCTTCTTCCGTAAAGTCATTTGGTTACCGTATGTGTTTAATGTATGTTGATCTATTTAACATTAGGATCGTTTGTAAAAATGACACAATATTTTTCAAAATAACGGCGCAGATTTAACAATTGTGTCGGAAAGTGTGTCAAATTCATCGTTCATGTTAGACACGTTTCTCTGCCTTACGTCTCCTCTCAGCTTGCGTACTTTACAGCAATATCTTGCGCCAAAAAGTGGCACACGTCGTTAATAAATCTGGAGCATTTTACGACTCCTCTTAGCCCCGCCCATTTTTATAGACACTTTTCAAAACTAAAGGAATAAAAAGTGTCTAAAACATAATAAAACTGGCGCAGGACATGTGCAACACTATTATGGCGTAATATTTGCCAGAATTCGAGCGCATTTAAGCGTATTAGTAAATAGTTACACTTCCTATTATTTTACTATAAGTATTTGCATCAATCCCGTACAACCCCTTCAGTTGGTTGTTATTGTATCCACTAGTATCAGTTTATTACACTAATGTCCTTATTTTAATAAGTCTTTCATAGTGACAGCTTCTCTTTAAAGGGGGTCTCCGCTTTGGACAATCCCTACTTGTTAAAAGGGTCACTTGAAAAGAAGCGGATCACAAAGTGTCCCCCTGCTGGAACCCCCAGCAATCAGCTGTAATCTGTGGGGAAACCTGCCAGTAATAGTTCAATTTCCCAGCAGTGCCACCACAGGAGAAATGAAGTATTACAGTGTCCATACATATCAATGCGTTGTCTGTAATACAGGACAGGTCCTCCAGAGAGAGAGACGCTCTATGTAACCGCTCTCCACTCTGACCAAGAGATGAGGATCCTAAACAGAGGATCCCCCTCTAATAACTCAGAATCCCCTAATAGGGTGTATGACAATGGGTACCCCTTTAAAGGTACATTCACCTGCACCAGTTCAGTTTGGCAGCTGCAACTGTGACCAAAAACCACAGTTTTTAAGACTGGTGTAGCTCCCCCTCCCGTATTACTGTGTAATACTGCATTCCTCCAGTGGTGGCACTGCAGGGAAATTGTATGTGCGATGCAGCCTATGAGAGCGGTTTTGGTTTTTTTCCCTGTTGTAAGTCGACCTGTTGCTGCAAATGATCCTTTAACAAAAACACCAGGGCCTGACAGCTGTAAAAGTGGTCTTAGATGTGAGTGCGTAAAATAACCACATGTTCCCGTGCCGCTCCCAGGACTGACGGACTGTACTCGCAGCCAAAGTTGTAAAATCCTATTTAATATGCCAAGCTCCTTGGCACAACAGTTCCTGGGTTGTTTATCTTACAGGTTGGTCCAACTGCTATTTGATCTCGAATACATTTTTTTTTTCAGAGACACTTAATATTTATCCGTTTCGTGGCCAAAACTTGCGGTTGCGAGGCTACTTCAGGATAGCCTGCCATTCTCTACAGATCAGTGTTTATTGTTACAGGCAGACGTAAGCCCTGGAAAAAGCACAACACGGTGCCCCGCAAAGGGTTACAACACTTCAATGGTATGTTACGCGGCACATCCTGCCCGCGGGGTTACAAAGATACCTTTGTTATCTATGAGAAATGTGTACGAGGACAGAGAGTCTTGGTAGTAGGTAACGTCCTCGAGGATGTAAGCGAGGTTAACGTCTACACCCACGATTCCCAGGAGAAGGTTCCCAAAATAACACGGCTTGCTGACGGTCATAATCAAACCTGAAACACAGGGAGAGCAGGTGTTAAACTTAAAAGCGAGAAAAGAAAACGATGATAAAAAAAAAGTCTAAATAAGCTTTTAAGGGTTTTTTCAGTTTTATTTTGAAATAGCTCTGCAACTTTCTAATTAACTTTGAGGTTCATTTTTAAGATCTCTGCTTGCTGCCAGTAATGAAAAAATTATCCGTTACATTCAGCGGGTAAAAAAATCATCTTGATCTAGTCCTATACTTGTAAACAGCTTCAGTTTGTTACAATGTAGTAGTGCAGGTAAGAGTTATCAACCCTGGAGTTTCTGTTTTAGATCAAAGGATACAATGTAACAAACTGTAGCTGTGAGAAAGACCTCACACAGAGGCCAGATCAAGTGATAATGTCATGCTATTTCATCCAGTTCCTCCACTTGGGTTAAAGGGGGTATAAACTTTTTATAAAACAAAAGCTGAAGAAAAAAATAAAATAATTCACCTTGTAATACTAACCACAATAGAGTAAATTGTGCAAAGTTCAGTCATTTTTTAAAAAGTTTTGTTATAAAATCTATATATATATAAAAAAAAAAAAAACACAATAGCTCTAGAGACACTAGACTTTGGCTGTAACCATGGCCACAAGAATGAAAACCCCCATTCTTTACACTTCAGACAGAAAAATAACTTAGAAATGGCACACGATAAGGTTTATATTACTAAATTATTTTCTGACTAAAGAACTTTATTTACAAAGTGTACAACCACTTTTAAAGGATTTGTCCACTACTGAACAACTGATGACCTATCATCGGTGAGGTTCCGACACCCGGACCCCGCACCGTTAAGCCGATCTGGCTGACTCCGGGCACCGGATATTATGGTCCATTATGCGATGTACGAAGCAGTTGGCCGGAGCCAACTGTTCCGGCATGTACGTCCGGTGCTCGGAGGCAGCTGGAGCAGCTTAACGGTGCGGGGTCCGGGTGTCGGACCCCCACAGATCATGTACTGATAAACCTATCCAGTGGATAGGTCTTCAGTTGACCTGTAGTGGACAATCCCTTTAAGAGAATAAAAATGATAATGGGGCGTCTATTCAGTAACGTTGCGGACTTACCGTCACCCATCTCATCAGAGTACGGAAGGCTGAACACGGCCTCATCGATCATGCGGTTTGGTAGGTTGGTATAAAATCTCCCCACCGTCGTCTCAAGGTTGCTGAGCTGATTTAGGACCATCATGCTCCCCTTAGTGACAGGAAGTCCGCTCCGATCAGATAAGCCGTACTTTGCCGAATTCTGCTCTGCTAGGTCACGGAGGAACGCCAATTCCTTCAAACCAGTCACTCCCTCTAATAATAATGACAAAGTAAAGAAAAGTCAAGACTGAGATTCCAAAGGTTAAGGCCCCGCGCAAACCACCGCAAAATTGCGGACCCATTCATTTCTATGGCCAACGGACACCTTCCCGTGTGTTTACTATTATATATGTACTATTTTGTTATTTTACGGACCGTGCTCCCATACTTTGTAATGGGAGCACGGCCCACAAATGCGGACGACTAGCCGTGCCCGTAATTACGAACTGATTACGGGCACGGTCATGTGCATGGGGCCTAAAAGGCGTCTGGTTCTTGTAAATAGTTGTAGATATTTTTGATGCGTCAGGCACATTTGGGAACATTTTTATTAATTAAACTAATGCAGGTGCCGCCTCTATCCCAGATGTCAAGGACTTCGAGAATTGGTGACCACCTGATATATAGATGTACGGCTCTGTTTACATCACGATTTTTGTTTATGTTTAGCATGAAAAGCTCCGGACGTGCACGCCAAACGTGTCCATAAGGCGCCATTGCAGACTGACAAAAAGTGTCATTTTGGCCTGTCTGGACCGTAACGAAAAAAATAAAAATAAATTAATGAAATATGGAATAGCATAACAGTCCAGTAAATAAAGAATATACATTGAACGTATACTTTATTTAACATGCTCGCCTTTTGTATGCCCTTCGTCACAGGCATCCGTTAAACGGATACGTCCCGAAAAGCTCATAACGTATCGGTCTAACAGATGCCTGTGATGGATGCCAAACAGCATGCTAAATAAAAGTGCACGTTCAACGTACGTATTTATTTTTTCGCAGTATACCGGTCAGATGGCCTCCGTTTGACAAGAGTACCGTGGACACGTTTGGCGAGCATGTCGAGAGCTTTTCCAACGTACAAAAATCTGGTGTGAACATGTATAGGCCGGGTGGTCACCAATACTTGAAGTTATTGACACCTGGGGAGGAGGAAGCACTAGCATTCATCTAAACTGATATCATAATAGCTTATGGGCAACCGTCGCGTTAAGGAGTCTCTGTCACCACATTATAAGTGGCCTATCTTGTACATGAGGTGATCGGCGCTGTAATGTAGATTACAGCAGTGTTTTTTTATTTAGAAAAACGATCATTTCAGACAGAGTTACGACCTATTTTAGCTTTATGCTAATGAGTTTCTTAATGGACAACTGGGCGTGTTTTACTTTTGGCCAAGTGGGCGTTGTACAGAGGAGTGTATGACGCTGACCAATCAGTGTCATACACTTCTCCCCATTCATTTACACAGCACATAGTGATATAGCTAGATCTCTATGTGCAGCCACATACCCACACTATAACATTACTGAAGTGTCCTGACAATGAATAGACATCCCTACCAGCCTGGACGTGATGTGTATTCAGAATCCTGACACTTCGCTAACACAATCCCGACAACGATAGCTATATCGTTATCTGCAATGTAAATGAATGGGGAGAAGTGTATGACGCCGATTGGTCAGCGTCATACACTTCTCTCCACAACGCCCAGTTAGCCAAAAAGTAAAAACACGCCCAGTTGCTCATTAAGAAACTCATTAGCATAAAGCTAATATAGGTCACAACTCCGTAAAAAATGATAGTTTTTCTAAATAAAAAACACTGCTGTAATCTACATTACAGCGCCGATCACATCATGTACAATATGGGCCACTTATGATGTGGTGACAGAGACTCTTTAAACTGATGCGTAAACGTGGCATCTAGGCTATAACGGTATCTGTTTAACGGATATGTCATGAAAAGCACATGACGTATCCGTTAAATAGATGCCATTATAGCCTATGGGGGACGGATTCCACTGTTAGGCGTAGTGTCCGTTTAACGCATGTCGGGAGCTTTTCCTTGCGTATACGATACAACGGAGAGAAAAATATGTGATGTGAACGTAGCCTTATTTATAGGAGGACATGAGTATAATCATCAGGGACCCCCAATGATCGTGAGAAGGGAGCATCTGATCCTTCGTTCCTGGCACAGTCGCGGCCATACTCGTGCGGTCACTTTCCATTTCCGTGAATAGCAGATACAGAAGACCGTGCTCGGCGGTTTATTCACCAGAAACTGGGAACCAAGCACCCCGGTTCTTATGATCTACCAGATGTTGGACTCGCTCCGTTAAGACCATTTATGACATATCCAACGTGATACTAATAAACAGCAATCATTCGACTTCCCTTTAACCTTTGGCATTGTAATAGCGCATTGTATGTAATTTATTCTCATCCCCTCCTTAGTCGCTGCGGTAAAAATGGCGGCGCAGGCTCACCGTTCATAATGGCGTATGTAAGGATCATGACCGAATTGTTTAGCTGACTGTTCTCTTCATTAATGACTCTCAGCGTGGATTTCTTATCCTCTTCTGAGGAATCCTTTGAGGTGATTCCAGCGGACAAATAGATAATCACCATGTCTGTATCTGGGAAAGTAGAGCAAGTCTCACAATGTGATGAAATAGATTTCAACTGTTCCTTAAAAAAAAACCACAAAATATAGAAGACGCGTGCCCATTCAATATGGTACAAAAAAAAAACAAAACACACTATTGTAAAATTACACATAATGGGACATGAGGTTCCTTTTTTCACATGCTATTGTTCTCTGGTATCATGGATTTCAGAACGAGTGCTAATGAGCTCTTTATGTACTGTCGGTAGCGGCCCTTATTAGGGCCACTCTCAAGCCGTCAAGATTCAGAAGTAAAAGCGCCCCCCACGGACTGCCCCTTTCATAAGGAATCTTCAAATTTTACAATGCAAAATTAAAGTGGAAGACATGCCCGGCATTTATCCAACTACCTAGAAATTACACCCAGGTTTTAAATATTGCAGCAAATTTCTGCCAAAAATGGAATGAAAATGGAAAAAAAAAAGAAGAAAAAAAGATGGCGGGATGGATCCTGCTTCACGTATATTTTGGCAAGACGAGGCCGAAACCAGGATGCGGAGAAAATAGATTCCCCGAAGAACAATAAAAGTTCTACATTTAACATCCGTTCTCATAGGTAACATGAGAGAATAAAGCAAGGGCGCCCAAAAACATATATACATCTAGTATATATACATGTTAAATAAATTAAGCCAATCAGAGCACCTCATGTGGATTTACAGGGACAGCCGAATATCACACAATATCTATGTTACACGCAGCCGACAGTCCAGGCATTGTCTGCGTTCTACACTCAACCTGTAACACGTACATCTTTCTCATGGGGTTTTATTATAAACTCCACTGGGGAGTATCTGGGCGAAATAAATATAATACATTGTTATTAATAAACATCTGCTCCATTATTACGAGGACCAGCGGTTTCAGGTTAATGCACAGGGGACTAGTTTGGGGGTAATGTCACGCCGGTGAGTTTTGTAGCTCTGGTTTTTATACACCAGAAAACTGCTGAAGTTTTATTACACAAACGACAATATATTATAGACCATTTCCCCCTAGAATAAAAATAAAATAAAGAAAACAAGTAACTAGATGTCCTGGAGCAGTAATCTTGTGTGATGCGTTTTAATGTCCTATTCTGGGAAAATATAGGTGACAATCTATATAATTGCTGATGGAAAAGCCAAGAGAGTTGTAAAGAGTATCATAGCTGCCAACGACTCTCAGCCAATTCCTGGATTAAAAAACCTGTATACTGCCCCCTATATACAAGAACATAACTACTATAATACTGCCCCCTATATACCAGAATATAACTACTATAATACTGCCCCCTATATACAAGAACATAACTACTATAATACTGCCCCCCTATATACAAGAACATAACTACTATAATACTGCCCCCTATATACAAGAACATAACTACTATAATACTGCCCCCTATATACCAGAATATAACTACTAGAATACTGCCCCTATATACAAGAATATAACTACTATAATACTGCCCCCTATATACAAGAATATAACTACTATAATACTGCTCCCTATATACAAGAATATAACTACTATAATACTGCCCCTATATACAAGAATATAACTACTATAATACTGCCCCTATATACAAGAATATAACTGCTATAATACTGCTCCCTATACACAAGAATATAACTACTATAATACTGCCCCCTATATACAAGAATATAACTACTATAATACTGCCCATATATACAAGAATATAACTACTATAATACTGCTCCTATATACAAGAATATAACTACTATAATACTGCCCCCTATATACAAGAATATAACTACTATAATACTGCTCCCTATACACAAGAATATAACTACTATAATGCTGCCCCCTATATACAAGAATATAACTACTATAATACTGCCCCCTATATACAAGCATATAACTACTATAATACTGCTCCTATATACAAGAATATAACTACTATAATACTGCTCCCTATATACAAGAATATAACTACTATAATATTGCCCCCTATATACAAGAATATAACTACTATAATACTGCCCCCTATATACAAGAATATAACTACTATAATACTGCTCCTATATACAAGAATATAACTACTATAATACTGCACCTATATACAAGAATATAACTACTATAATACTGCCCCCTATATACAAGAATATAACTACTATAATACTGCCCCTATATACAAGAATATAACTACTATAATACTGCCCCTATATACAAGAATATAACTACTATAATACTGCCTCCTATATACAAGAATATAACTACTATAATACTGCTCCTATGTACAAGAATATAACTACTATAATACTGCTCCTATATACAAGAATATATCTACTATAATACTGCCCCTATATATAAGAATATAACTACTATAATACTGCCCCTATATACAAGAATATAACTACTATAATACCGCCCCTATATACAAGAATATAACTACTATAATACTGCCCACTATATACAAGAATATAACTACTATAATACTGCCCCTATATACAAGAATATAACTACTATAATACTGCCCCTATATACAAGAATATAACTACTATAATACTGCCTCCTATATACAAGAATATAACTACTATAATACTGCTCCTATGTACAAGAATATAACTACTATAATACTGCTCCTATATACAAGAATATATCTACTATAATACTGCCCCTATATATAATATAACTACTATAATACTGCCCCCTATATACAAGAATATAACTACTATAATACTGCCCCTATATACAAGAATATAACTACTATAATACTGCTCCTATATACAAGAATATAACTACTATAATACTGCTCCTATATACAAGAATATAACTACTATAATACTGCTCCTATATACAAGAATATAACTACTATAATACTGCCCCCTATATACAAGAATATAACTACTATAATACTGCCCCCTATATACAAGAATATAACTACTATAATACTGCCCCTATATACAAGAATATAACTACTATAATACTGCCCCCTATGTACAAGAATATAACTACTATAATACTGCTCCTATATACAAGAATATAACTACTATAATACTGCCCCCTATATACAAGAATATAACTACTATAATACTGCCCCCTATATACAAGAATATAACTACTATAATACTGCCCCCTATATACAAGAATATAAATACTATAATACTGCCCCTATATACAAGAATATAACTACTATAATACTGCCCCCTATATACAAGAATATAACTACTATAATACTGCCCCTATATACAAGAATATAACTACTATAATACTGCTCCTATATACAAGAATATAACTACTATAATACTGCCCCCTATATACAAGAATATAACTACTATAATACTGCCCCCTATATACAAGAATATAACTACTATAATACTGCTCCTATATACAAGAATATAACTACTATAATACTGCTCCTATATACAAGAATATAACTACTATAATACTGCTCCTATATACAAGAATATAACTACTATAATACTGCCCCTATATACAAGAATATAACTACTATAATACTGCTCCTATATACAAGAATATAACTACTATAATACTGCTCCTATATACAAGAATATATTTACTGTAATACTAAACATGACTGGACAGCTAAGAGAAGAACTAGAAGTTCCCTCTAATGGACAAAAGATAAAAATTTTAACAGAATGATTAGCCGTCAGACATCTTTGAGGCGACTCCTTCAGCAATATTAATGGATAACTACAGGAAACTATAAAACGGAGTGCACTGAATGTGACAGATAACACTAGACAACGTACAAGTTCTCTATAAACCAGCTGCCTCCTCCCTTCGTAGGTGAAATCTCTTCTCTATTTGCTATTTACAAAGTGCAAAACCTGCCAATTCCTGCAGTTCTCTATGAGGAGGGCAAATAGCGCCCGGGAGCATCTCAGCCGAGAGCTGGCACACCATGAAAGAGCCACAGACTGTATTGTGTGAAGACGTTCTCTTCTGCAAACATTGAAGAAACATTTGGATTTCTACCTGTTATTCCCTCTAAATAGAAGCATTGTTATATGGAAATACAATATCAGCCCAAGTGTAATGGAATCATATAATAAGTACCACGAATGAATACACACACACACACACACACACACACACACACACACACACACACACACAGACACACACACGTGGAGTAGAGTCCTAAATCACAGGAACAAAATACCAGACATGTGGAAATCCAACTCAACCCTTATATATTTCCCCCTTGCCAGATAGTGAGGAGAGGGACAACCCCATACATATTAGATAACTGGCAATATGTCCAACTTCCGTCTATTATATATGGGCACCCTTAAATGTGGCAGCTTAGGATTCGTTCACATCTGCGTCGGGGCTCCGTTCATGGGTTCCATACGGCTTGACAAAGTAAAATGTGAGCTCATACACCAACCTATCAGATCTTAGCTCTCAAGGTCTTTTGGAAAATGACAGCAGCGACCTGATCGGTTTTGGGGAACGTCTTCACTTTAAGGCCTCATTCACACGGCAGGGTTTCCCGGCCGGGTGCCGGCCGTTCATAAATCAGCCGGCACCCGGCTGCATTAGGAATAATAGACCCCTAATGGGGCTATTCACACGACCGATTTTTTGACAGCCGGAAAATCCGGCCGTCAAAAAATAGGACATGCTCTATCTTTGCCCGGGCACCCGGCCGCCCGGCTCCCATAGAAGTCTATGGGGCCGGGTATTACACGGCCATCACCGGAATGTGTTCCGAGTGATGGCCGGGTTTCCCGGCGCTTGCGCTCTATCTCCTCCTCCTCACAGCGCAGAGTGCATGTGAGGAGGAGGAGTTGATGCCATTCTGACGAATGGCATCGCTGTACACTGTGTTGCAGGGCCGGGGTGTACAGCAGGTGGAGGGAGCGCTGCGCTGGCTCCCTTCCCCTGCTTGTTAAAAGCACCCTGGCTCGGCGACACCTTCGATGGCGCCGCTAGTAGTAGTAGCAGCAGCAGCTGCTACTACTGCAGCGACGCCACTATAGCAGAGCGGGGAGGTATCTCCCCGCTCTGCTATGTGCTAGCCGCACTTTAGCTCCTTGAAGGAGCGGAATCCCCGTGTTTTCGGGGATTCCGCTCCTGGACAGAGCGCTTGATGTCTCTGTCCATATCTGGGCAGTGACATCAGGGGAAACTCCTGAAGCGGAATCCCCGAACACATGGGGATTCCCCTTCAGGAGCTGCCGCTGATGTCACTGTCCGGATCTGCCCGGCCCGGCACGGATGCATAACTTTATGCAAACCGGCCGGGCAAAATGGCCGATTTTACCGGCCGACACTCGGGCTCGGGAACGACCCGGTCGTGTGAATCCCGCCTTAGGCCCTGTTCACACAGAGTATTTTGACAAGCTTTTTGGAGCGGAAACCGCTCCGCAAAACTCGTCAAAAACCGGCCGAAAATACCTCCCATTGATTTCAATGTGAGGCGGGGGCGGTTTTCTCCCGCGAGCGGTAAAATCGCCTCACGGGAGAAAGAAGGGACCTGCCCTATCTTCGCGCGTTTACGCCTCTGACCTCCCATTGACATCAATGGGAGGCAGAGAAGCGTATTTCGCTGAGTTTTTTGCCCTAAGCACTCAACGGGTGCGAGCGAAAAATGCTGGGAAAGTCGCGGCAAACGCCGTGCAGGAAGGTCAAAATCTGCCTCAAAATCCCAAACGGAATTTTGAGGCAAAATTTTCCTCCTGCAAAAAACTGCGTGTGAACACAGCCTTAACTTGCACTAGTTTTAATAAAGTTCCTCCACAATACAGAAGAAGGGAAATTGTGCTGAATTGTAAGCTCTATGGTTCAAGTAACAGTCTATAGCAGTGATCGCTAACCTGAGGCACTCCAGCTGTTGTGAAACTACAACTCCCAGCATGCTTAGAGTCATTTCACAACAGCTGGAGAGCCAAATAATAAATAAAAATTATATATATATATAAATAAATAATGCATTTTATATTTTCTAGACATTCTTACTTGGTTGAATTCTGGTGCCGTTATTCGTACTCCTGATCAGCTGGAACGCCTTCTGAAAGCCGAGCGCGTGCTGCGTGGGGATGTCCGAGGACTTCATACTGCCCGCAAAGCTGGTCATCTCCCTCTTGGTCTCGCTGGTGGCTGGGGACAGGAACGTCTTATAGCACTGGTCCAGAGAGCAAGTTCTCACCACGTCGGCCACGGTCAGGACCGAGATCTGGAAGAGAGAAGATTCCCATGTTTCCAGCAGCAGAGAGGGGGAGGTCTTGCGGCCGTACGGCTGACCTTGTCAAAACATTTGTCTGCGTTGTTATTCCTCTTCACACCCAATGTCCAGAGGAATATTCCCGGAGACGCTCTGTATTATTTCTAGACTGTATGGAGTTTGCAGATGTGCGGCGCGCTCTCTGCTCTGCTGCCAAGTTCGGAATTCATCTCTAAACATTTTGCTTGCTTTTTTATTTTGCAAGTATTTGATTTGACAGAGATCCCAAGATTTGTAAAACGTGTTCCCTATCTCCACATTTCTGCCACTCAATTAGCTTTTTGCAGCTTGCGCTGCAGGAATGGTCACTGGCAGATTCTGCGGAGGGTACGCAGCAATTGCACCAGATTATTACTACTCGCAGATTCCACTAGGTGGTGCACTGTGAATTCTCCCCCATACAAGACTAAAGGGGAACGGAGATCTCCTACGCTGGAAGGAAGGAAGGTTCTGCCAAGGATTAGAAAAGGGGCCTGGTTTTTTTTTCCCCACAAACAGCTCCAATTTTGTCAATGGTTCGTACCTCATATTATAGCTCAGACCCAATCCTTTAAATGCTGCAATACCAGAGACAGCCTCTAGACAAGAGTGGTGCTATTTCTGGGGGGGGGGGGGGGGAGGGGAATAGGCAGGCCCTTTATCTAATCCTGGGCAATCCCTAGAGCACATTGTCTGTGGATCTTGCACTGACCACGTGCCGCCACATCTTCCACTTAGGTAAACAGGGTTTGGACAGGTTGGATTTTTACCTGTCCGATCCTTTGTTTCCGTTGAGATAAGCGTTGGCAGACGTGGATGGCAGCTGCTCATCTCCCCTTCTTCCAGACAAATATCATACCCATTTGGCCCTGTGCTAGGGGAGGCGAGTAATATATAGACATCATTTGTCTGTGGCCAGCTAGGACTTGTGAATCTGGTGCTTAGGTGAAATGTATCGTGGTCCTGAAGTTTAGGGCATTCCTGCTGCAAGACTTTCCAAAGGGGAACGTCTCCTTTAAGGTAAACATAACACGCGTCTTAGACCTCATGCACACGACCGTAGCCGTGTGCACGGCAGTGATTTTCGGGTCGGCCGGCTGCGGACTGTCAGCGGACTGTCAGCCGCAGGCCGCACGCAAATCGTGGGACATGCACATGGCCGCGGCCATTGTTTTCAATGAGCCCGGACCGCAGAACCGGGCCGTAATAAGACATGCCCGTTCTTTCTGCGGTCCGGGCTCCCGGGCCGTGCACGGACCGCAAAAACTACGGTCGTGTGCACGGCCCCATAGAGAAGAATGGGGCCGCAATTCTCCCGTGGATTTTCGGGGGAATTGCAGCCGCAAAAACACGGTCGTGTGCATGGGGCCTTAAAGCGCAGGACTAATAACGTTCCAAACGTCGCCCTCCTCAAACCTGTTTGTTCTGTCAGTAGAGGAGAGGTGCTGCAGGCGGATTACACGATTGCATCTCTCGCTGAATGAAACCGCGATCAAGAAAACCAGCCCTGAACCCGGGAAAAATGGGGACCAGAGGGTCAGGCCCGTTGTTCCACCGCAAACACTAATGAATGTGGATTTTGAGGTTATCCAGAGCACAGGGGCTATAAAGATTGGTCCAAGAATATCCTTCCTACCGGACAGTGCCCATGTGGTCAGTGGAGCTCCACTGATAGCAATACTGTCCCTTAAAGGGAAACTCCATCCAAAACCACAATTTCTCACCGTTTGCAAGATCTCAGTTTGATGTCAATGAATGAAAACATACTTGTTTGCATCCAGAGGCCGTAAACCTGTACCAGATCCTGTCCACATGACACAGACTTGCGTATCAGCACTGCCAGCTCAACGTAATTATAACCGGCTTTCAGTCTCTGGATATAGAATGTTTCCATTCACTGACAGCAAGCGGACATCTTTCAAATGGTGAGGAAAATGAAATGCAAAGTATATTATAAAGTTGCAGGACTGTTTTTTCCTTGCACAGTGGCACGCCTGACCACCTGCTGTGAAGGGAACTGAAGCAAGTGAATGGGACTGCACAGCGGGTGGCCGGGAGCGCCGCTGTGCAGGGAAATACAGTGAAAAGGAGGCAGCGCTAAACTAGTCCTGAGGCCCCTTTATTCTCACTAATGGTGGGGGTCCCAAAGGTCTGACCTCCACAGATCAGAATAGACTCTCTCAGCAAAACGCCATCACTTTATGAGATGGGAACACCCCTATAAGTCTCCCGCAAAGCTCCCCTAGTTACTATATGTTATTACCGACAGAAAAGTCTTTTACGAAATCAGTCACCTTATCGTGTTCGTCGATGGAGTTCAGAATAACCTGCGCAGCGTCTTTGGCGATCTGCAGCTGCGTCTCTGTGATCGATGCCCCGTGGTCCATGATGACGACAATATGCTTAGACTGTGGCCTCACCGTGGAGACATAGATGGGTCTAATGAGAGAGGAAGAGATGTAATCTACTTACCTACTAAATAAAACTATTAAAAAAAAAAAAAGTAGATCTATATTATCCAAATGACACTCATTTCTTCATTACTGGCAACAAACCATCAGCACCCTCAACATAGCGCACAGAGAGACGACCGGCATGTATTTTGTCAGTGTGTAATCTTCAGTCATGTGACAAGAGTCTTCATCAAGGCCAAAGCCTCCAGGAGAAATCCAGGTGATCAGAAGGGACTAGTAGTACATAAAAATAATAGGATAAGCGGCAGCCTGACATACCTGGTGCCGCTTATCTCGGATGTAAACAAAAGGATTGGAAAGGCTAAGATCCAACCTGTCCGAACTTTGTTTTCCTCGACAGTAGACGGTTTATGCCGTAATTCTCTACGGACAGCTTTAATTTGGCCAACCTGATTGTGTTCTGCCCATAGACACGACAACTATAAGGTGCATGCAATTCTACCGCCAGCACCATCGTAAACCTTAAACCTCAGCTTAGCAGAAGATTTTCAATGTATCTCAGACCCAAAACTCAAGGAACGAGGATGAGCGAAGTAAACAGGATGCCGGCTCCATTTTCTCCTGAATCCTGGCCAATAACTTTGCATTTCGAGCCAGAAGACGCATTTCACACTGAAATCCACGACTATCCCCAGCCGGCACCCATGAAGCCACCTGGTCATTTTCTAAAACCTCAAGGTCTGTGTCTGGGCAAAGAACAGCAGCGAGACGTCTTCATCAAGTGCTCGGCTGCTCGCGTCCAGAGAGTTCCTGCCAAACAGTTTCAATAATGGCTCGGAGCCTCTTGGACAATACGCGCTTTAGTTCAGCCGAGCTGGGAATTCACTGCTGCTCCGAGTTCTGGAGACGGGAGGAGGGAGACAGATTTAAGGACTTGATGATCTCTGGCTCGACTGCTCTTTGTGTAAACGGCTGGGGCTGCACTCAGGCCTGGGCTCCAGTCTACAGCAGTTTGCATGGTGGCGATGAGGGGGGTTTGACAGGGACTAGAGAAGGGGGCAGAAGAGGAACGTGCTTCAAGGGGGTTTTACACTGGCTGATTATCAGTCAGGCAAGCATTCATATAACGCCCGTTGCCGATAATTTCTCTGTGTAAACAGGGCAGCGATCAACAGATGATCGAGCGATCAACAGACGCTCGAGCAAACGCTCGATCATCTTCTGATCGTATCGTTTTAAAAAAGTAAAATATTATGGTTGTCGGCAGCACATCTTGGTGTGTAAACAGGGAGACGCGCTGCCAACATAATGTATGGGGACAAGCGAACGAAGTAACGACTGCTCGTCCCCATCCATAGCTCCGTGTGACAGGAGCAAAAGAGCGCCGATCAAGGATAAAATCGGTGATCGGCGCTCGCTGCACCAGCCGAATATCGGCAGGTGCAAAAGGCCCTTTAGACTAATGTGAGATGCTTGGTTACATAAACAGATTTTCAGATAAACTGCAGCCTGGCGGCCATGTGCATTATACTCAGGACTCCTCTAGGAATGGACTACTCCAACACTATAGGCCTCAGTATGCAATGAGGAGCCATGCCCCCCCCCCCACATGGACAGTGCAGCTCTGCTGATTGCAATACAACGCTCTCCTGAAAGGTAAACCCAATTAGAAAGCACTGTTTTAAGATCTCTGCTTGCTGCCAGTGAATAAGAACTTTTGTTTACATCCAATGGCTGAAAACCCATCCGGACTACGTCCAAGTGATCAAGTCATTACAAGAGAGCTCTGAAGAGCCCTACATCTGCGGCAGACGGACATATTCAGGACAGGTTTTTTTGCCTCTAAATGCAAACAAGTTTCAATTCACTGACAAACTGATCATGTAAGCGGTGAAGAATTGAAACAAGTATATTAGAAAGTTGCTGAACTTTTTCTTATACAATAAAGCGGGGAAACCCCTTTAATCCACCATTCCCTCATAGGTTTGTAATGAATTGTTTTGGCTGCATTGTGATCACTATTGGAGCTGCACACAATTAGGAAAACAATAGGAGAGAAGTTTGCAGTAATTCCTGAGTTACCCACCTGCTGCGGTGCTCGTAATTCCCTTTGCATCTGAACTTGTGCGCTGGAAAAACTGTAAAAATTCCTTCTTCGGAGCTAAAATACTGCCATTTAATACCAGGGTTAGATTTCAGGTTGTCTGCAAGAACTGAAATAGAAGCAGAGGTAAAAATAAGACGAAAGAATAAGATGGGATAAAAAAAGAAACCAAAAAAAAAAAAACAACAATGATCTATAGCACAAAACAACAATGCACATCTATATTGTATAATACTATGCAGCAGGGAGTGTACACCCAACGTCAGGATTCTGGGAAAGCTGGGTGACGACTCCTGTGGGAGCTCCGTGGTCATCCAACTCTCCCAAGAAATAGATATGACTAAGAAAAGTGTGAGAGGAATTTTTTGCAACATGACAGAAAAGAACAATTTAAAGGGAAACGCTCAGAGAGACGAAAAACTAATGTGACGGACATTGCAATAAAGCACATAGTCCAGATACATTAAAGGCTATAGAAACCGTCGGTCATTTTTTTTAAATAAAAAGTAGGTATTTTTTGATACTAAGCACTTTTCTAATATACTTTTATTTAAAATGTTGCTTTGTTTCAGCGCTGCAGCTTCTAAATATCCACTGTACATAGAAGCTGCAGAACAACGTTGTCAGTCGAATCCGTCAGCGAGCTGGACTTACGGCACGGCTGACAGCTGCTCCTGCGTGCTTCTGACCCCTCATATAACCCGAATACTGAAAATCTAAGTAGATCGCATGTGTTCTGTCAACGGTAACAGTTTACACAGCAGCACATAGTCTTTCAGGAGACGAGTGTGCTGATATTGTGGGGGGGGGGGGGGCAGTGACTTGTCCACTCATGTGAGAAGGGGAATGGAGTGGGGCAGATATTGGGGCCCACTGTTCTTTTGGAGGCCTTTGTCCGCTTGGGCAAGCTGTTGTCCAAAAAAAGCACCATAAGTTATAATTATGGTGCACTGCAGATCACACAACCAGTTGAAAGGCTCCCATGATCATCCAGCTGCTCAGTGATCTGTGATGTCATCGTACATGGCCTGCAGTTACCTCTTGGGTCCAAGCAGCGCCATCATAGTGGTGTCATCAGTCGGGGCTGACACTAAGGCCCTGTTCACACAAAGTTTTTGCAGGTGGAAAAATCTGCCTCAAAATTTCTTCAGGAACTTTCAGGCAGATCTTGACCTGCCGGCAGAACACTTGCCGTGTTTTTCAGCCACGGCCACTGAGCGACACGGGCCGAAAACCGCTTTCTCTGCCTTCCATTGATGTCAGTGGGAGGTCAGAGACGGAAACGCCTGAGGAAAGGGTATGCCGCTTTTTCCTGCAAGCGTTTTTTTCCACTCGCGGGAAAAACCAAACCGTCTCCACCTTCCATTGAGATTAATAGGTGGTGTTTTTGGCCGTTTTTTGGCGTGGTTTCCGCATCAAAAACTGCGGCAAAAAAACAAACAATTCTGTGAACATACCCTAAGAGGGGTACCATTTCATGGGCAATGTAAGACCACATGCACACGACCGTTTGTATTTTGCGGCCTTGTGAAAAGCAGATCAGTTTTGCATTTTTGCGGTCTGCCTGTCATCAGTGCGTATTCCATCTGTATGTCATCCGCAAAAAAAAAAACGGAAATCAGGAAATGTCAATAGTTTGTCCAAACCCCCTGAGGTCACATGATCCATGTCGCCTAGCAACTCATCCGCAAAACACAGACGGCATACGGACAGAACACGGATGGCCCCCATGTGCCGTCCTTGGTTTTCACGCCGCCCTAGACTCGAGCCCGAGGCTCGCAAACACAGACAGGAACAGGACTTGCTCGGAGTTTTGCAGCACCGTCCCATGGCCCCTGCCCGGATCCGTGAACAGCACGGTAGTGCCCATGGGGACATAGAAATGAATGGATCAGTTAAGAAAAGAGATTGCACGCTGGCAACAACAACATGTGCAGGTAACTTAAGGTACATCTGTGGTGTGCACATTTGGGGGGCACTGTAAGGAACGTGGTTAGTAGGACGGGTTCACATGGGTGGGGTAGACCGGAACACACGAATCTGAAGCGGTCCCTGGATGGATATAGAATAAAAGGAATATATCCACTTTTTGTGGCAAATATCTACATGGAGCTTCTAAAATAAATTTCTTCTGTAAGGGAATAGATTGCAATTATCATTATTGTGCGGTGACGCCTGTTCCGACTCCTGGCGTCCATATGACGAGGGTTCCTCCACAACGTCCTGCCTCTCGTCTGCTTAGGGTCCATTAACAGCGATGGAGAAGACAATTCAGCCCTCACTTTACAGCTGTAACATTATTACTCTTCTAGTATTAATATCCTCAGGAACGTTACTAGTCCAGCAAACCGCTAATGTCTCCCCTCCCCCGCCATGAAATAACACTAATACGGACGGCGAAAATAAACACGAGGGCGAGCGATTGTTCAGTAGCGGCACGCATTGTCTCCGACTTCAATCAGAATAATACACAGCACATCTGGCCGCCGCACATTCCCAATACACCAGTCCCACATATTAGAACTTTTCATTTCCACGTTTCCTTCCTCCCTCTTCCTGTTATGTGCACGGACAAAATGCAAATCCCAGTTTAAAGATTCAGCAACTTAAGAAATTAAACTATGAAAAAAACAATATTAAAGAAAACAATCACCCGCAAATAGATCCTTTAGTCGTCTTTCTTTTTAATTATATCCATTTCGGAGAAAGCGGAGTGACAACCAATATGGCTGCCATCAGGGGTTCCGTTAGCGAAAAACTGCATGTAAAATTTTTTAAAAAAGTTTCCCACTTACCCGTAGCCATGGTGACACGTCCCTCTGCCGTCCTGCAGCCCCGGTCTCCTGGGATGACGTTTCATTCCATGTGACTGCTGCAGCCTGTGATTGGCTGCAGTGGTCACATGGGATGAAAAATCATCCCAGAAAGCCGGCCTGGAGGAAGAAGCACAGAATTCTGGGTAAGTATAAGACTTCTGCAGCGGGATGGCAGCTTTTCCACTGCAAAAATCATAAAACCTTCTTTTTGTTGCAGGTTTTACCTTCCCATTGAATTCAATGGGGAAAACGCGCAACAAAAAGGAAGCGATTACGCAAATACAATTGACATGCTGCGGATTAAAAAAACGCACCGCAGGTCAATTTGAGCGTTTTTTTCCCGCCCATCGGCTGGGTTCACACAGAGTTTTTTTGACAAGTTTTTTGACACTGAAACCGCACCGCAAAACTCGTCAAAAACGCCCGGAAAATGGCTCCCATTTATTTCAATGGGAGGCAGAGGCGTCTTTCTCCCGCGAGCGGTAAAACCGTCTCGCGGGAGAAAGAAGGGACCTGCCCTATCTTCGGGTGTTTACGACTCTGACCTCCCATTGACATCAATGGGAGGCAGAGAAAGCGTATTTTGCATCGTTTTATGCCCGCGGTGCTCAATGGCCGCGGGCGAAAAACGCAGCGAAAAATCGGCGTGCAGGGAGAGGAAAATCCGCCTGCAAAAAACTCAATGTGAACCTATGCTGCCGATTTTCCGCAACTAAATCAGTTGCGGAAAATCCACAATATTTACGCTATATGTGAACGCAGCCTTACAAGGAGGCTGACAAGCACGCGGATCCACCGGCAGAAATCCAAATCTAAGCTGCGCAGTATCGGAAAAACCACAGCCTATGGAAACCAACGGGTCGCACACATACACTCCCCCAAGGCAAGAGACATTCACAGTGGTTGTAATCTGTTCCGGCCCCTCTCCCCCCCATTTAACATAATAGGGCAAATATTAACATATTATTGTAGGGTTCACCCCAATGTCCATATTTCAGGTCAGAATTAGTAAGATTTGCACATTCATTGATTGGAAACACGCAGTAGAACGGACACACATTGTAACATTTTACGGCGGCCACTTGACATTATGTAACAGAAACGTCTCTTTATAGAAGTGGAGAATGAAGAGGTTGTAGAAAGGAAATCGAAATGTAGCAAACACAGATAATTCCAGTGGAGGGAGCGTCACTCAGCGCCAAAGTATCACCTTCTCCAGATCGAGCCTCCATAAACATACACACTGACGCCTATATAGATCCCCTGACACAGACACACGGCTGGACTTGTACCGTCATATGATCCCCTGCCTGGGAACAGCTCATAAACCTGTTTAATAGGACAAGCAACACTAAAACCCGATATCCCAAGACGCCTTTACCACGACAATGATCGAAAGACTCCAAGGAGAGGAAATATAAAGTGAGTTTTGGTCAGAAGCATCAATGTCGCCACGTAGCGTGGCCGTAAAAATCACTAATAAACCGAGTATCACATAATAGAACAGTAAATGTAGAAAACGTCACAAAAATCCCTCCCTTGGGCCTCATGCACACGGCCCGTATTCATTGTGCACGGTCCGCGATTACGGCACAGACGGAGTGTCACCCCTGGGCCGTCTGCAATCACGGACCGTGCACATACCAGATGTGCATTGACTTTTAGTAGTCCAGACCGTGGAAGCCACGGTCGTGTGCATGGTCCCATAAAAATGTATTTTCAGTCTCACAAACTTCAGATCAGACCTGTCTCTGGCTGTGAGGCAACTGGCTGCAGCAGGAGCCCTCCCCCTCAGGTATACTTTTATCACTAATTTCCTAGGTCCTGGGGCGTAACTAGAGCGTGTTGGGCCTCCCAAGTATGAAACCCCCAGATCAGACAAACAAAAACAGGAATTTACTTTCTACTTTATGGCATGGCAAACAAGGCCCCCCTGCCACATCAGGTCTGTACCGCAGAGCATACAAGGTCCTGATGTCAGGTCCCCCACTAATACTCCGAATACAAGGGACACAGCGCTAGTTCCCAAAGACATCTACCTATCGTCCTACGTCCAGTGTCAGTATCCACTGCAGTTCTATCATTCTATTTATGATTCAGGAAGAAAGGTGCTTTCGTGTGGAATTTTAATGGTAATTTTATGTAAGGACTGTGATCTCTTTCATGGGATTTCTACATTAATTGAGGCGCTAGCCTGATTTTTTCACGGCATTGTTATTTTCCTTTGACTGTATTTGAAGTAGATTCTTTATTCTTTTTTTCTTGAAACCAATTTGTGAAGATGCTCCATAAACCGCTCATCAAAACCGTGAAAAGCGTCACAACTATCCCAAGCGGCAATATACAGATCTACCAAACAACACATGCCTTTCCGAGCAGAAGGAAACACCTATGTGAAGAATTCAGCACGAAGCGTCTAGATCTCTGGGAATGGGGGATGAAAGGAAAAACACAAAACCACAACAAGGTCATTAAAAACTTAATTTATGAGAAAGCTTCAAGTAACATCACCCGGCCATGACATGAGCCGAACTACACAGCAGAAACCAGCGAGACGTGGAGGTCATTCCCACAGATAACACCAGACTCTTTTATAGGAGATCAACTTTTATTACACCAGGAATTTTACCAAAAACTCCTTTTACCGACAAAATCCAATCACGTCATTCGTACGGTTATTATAATCACATAATATAACGAAAGTCAAGATAGTAACAGGGGCCACGGTGGAGCCACTACCCCAAAAAATGGAGTCCCCGTAGCTTGGACAAAAGCCTCACCCAGGAAAATAGGAGCATAAATGTAGTACCTTACTGCAAAGCATGATGGTCCTGGACATTAGAAACATAAAAAATAGTAATTAATATATATATATATATTTTTTTTAAAAAGTGCATGTTCACCTTATACGGTTTCTATATACAATCAATAGACATACGCAGGGCTGCCTTCTGCACTGACATTTCAACCATAGTAACAGCTAAGTGGTTAGTGGTGTGACTGATGACAAGCTTGCTGATGGTTTCCAATATCAACCAACAGACTAGTGACTAATGCTCTGCAGTATAATAATGGCGGTAACAGGATTAAGACAAGATATGTAATGTATGTACACAGTGACTCCACCAGCAGAACAGTGAGTGCAGCTCTGGAGTATAATACAGGATATAACTCAGGATCAGTACAGGATAAGTAATGTAATGTATGTACACAGTGACTCCACCAGCAGAATAGTGAGGGCAGCTCTGGAGTATAATACAGGATGTAACTCAGGATCAGTACAGGATAAGTAATGTCATGTATGTACACAGTGACTCCACCAGCAGAATAGTGAGTGCAGCTCTGGAGTATAATGCAGGATGTAACTCAGGATCAGTACAGGATAAGTAATGTAATGTATGTACACAGTGACTCCACCAGCAGAACAGTGAGTGCAGCTCTGGAGTATAATACAGGATGTAACTCAGGATCAGTATGAGATAAGTAATGTAATGTATGTACACAGTGACTCCACCAGCAGAATAGTGAGTGCAGCTCTGGAGTATAATACAGGATATAACTCAGGATCAGTACAGGATAAGTAATGTAATGTATGTACACAGTGACTCTACCAGCAGAATAGTGAGTGCAGCTCTGGAGCATAATACAGTATGTAACTCAGGATCAGTACAGGATAAGTAATGTAATGTATGTACACAGTGACTCCACCAGCAGAATAGTGAGTGCAGCTCTGGAGTATAATACAGGATGTAACTCAGGATCAGTACAGGATAAGTAATGTAATGTATGTACACAGTGACTCCACCAGCAGAATAGTGAGTGCAGCTCCAGAGTATAATACAGGATGTAACTCAGGAACTACACAGGATAAGTAATGTAATGTATGTACACAGTGACTCCACCAGCAGAATAGAGAGTGCAGCTCTGGGGTATAATACAGGATATAACTCAGGATCAGTACAGGATAAGTAATGTAATGTATGTACACAGTGACTCCACCAGCAGAATAGTGAGTGCAGCTCTGGAGTATAATACAGTATATAACTCAGGATCAGTACAGGATAAGTAATGTAATGTATGTACACAGTGACTCCACCAGCAGAATAGTGAGTGCAGCTCTGGAGTATAATACAGGATGTAACTCAGGATCAGTACAGGATAAGTAATGTAATAAAGTTATGAAATGGCTAAACTTTTTATGTAGAATTCTATATGTAACCTGTAGCATGGTGCTCATAGGTGATTATAGGCTGTAACATTCTTGACCTGCAGTGATAAATATTGTTAATCTGACGTCTCTTTATTAAAGTCGCTCTGTAAACATCATCCGTCACATTTATTTACAGCGGTGAAGTGTTTACAGCAAAAATGAGACCACTTTCCATCAGACTGAAAGACAGATTGAAGCCATGAACTTTGGATCTTGCAGTTAAATTATAAACAGTCTTTAAGTGCCTGGAGCGCGGCTCCTCGGCCATGTAAATATGCGGCTTGTAATGTCTTATAGTAAATGAGCTTAATCCAAGCTCGAGTACATATCGACAGTCCATTGAGCAAGAGCCAAAATTTCATAAGAAGAAAAAAAAAAACACAATGAAACTTCCCGGATAGTGAAAATGAGGCATTACCTTATAGATAAGCAGCAATGTGACCATATACACAGTCAAGTCCCAATATTATGACCAGCAGCTAATATCCAGAGTAACCGCCGTGTGCAGAACGAACAGCAGCGAGACTCAATAAGGTGCTGGTCGGTGGTCTGCGGTATCTGGCGCCACGCTGACTGCAGAGCATCCCACGTTTGCTGGCGGGGATCGTGGGGGGAGGATCCATAGAGCGAACAAGACGATCGAGGTCCCAGTGATGCTCAATTGGGCTTCAGTCTGGCGAATTAGGGGCCAGAAAAGTACTTGGAGGTCTTGGCTGGGCTCTTCCAACCCCTGTCGGACATTTCTAGCCGTGTCACATGTCGCATTGTCTTGCTGGATTATTCCATCTGCCCCCAGGAAGACAATCACATGTATGGGGGGGGGACGTGATCTGCAACGATGGATTCACACCCAAATCGGTTCAGAGCCGTCCACATGGATGAGTGGCCCAGAGAGCGCCAGGAAATAATCCCCCGACCATAACGCTGCCGCCACCGGCTTGTTCTTCCAGCAATGGTTGCCGGGTGTTTATTTTCTGATGTTTCTCGCCTGACGCGCCAACGTCCATCCACTCCATGAAGCAGAAAACGTGACTCATCGGAGAAGACTACTCTTTGCCGATCATTGGTGGCCCAATTCCGATAGTGCCGTGCAAATTCAAGCCTTTTTTTCCGATGCAGCTTTGGAGCCCCCTACGCCTCCTGTTTGATTTTCTCGGTGAGCTGCTCCACTGTAGCGTGCCGTTCGTCCCTCGCGCACCTTCGTAGCCGACGGTCACCTCTCACATCAATGGCACGTGGTGCTCCGCAGTTTCCACGCCGGTTATTTCCAATGGTGCCATTTGTCCACTCACGATACACTGTCACCACAGCAGCGCGCGGACCGCTCACAAACTGCGCTGTGTGAGAAATACCACCACCCTTGCCACGAAAGCCATTCCTTTTTGAAACTGATAAATCGCCCCCGATATGTGATGTGTTCAGACCGCCTATCGCACACCTTATTTACCCACCAAGCCGACATCACTTCCTTCATGGGCCTACACGCTGCCGACGTCGAAAGTAGGAGGTGGTCATAATAATGCGACTCCTCTGTGTAATATTATGGCTTTTATCCACAGTGATATTTGAAGGTAAAATGAGGTTAACTTTATAATTTATTAGGGACAGTAGCATATCTACCACAGAGGCAGTTTCTGTGACTGAAAACTCATTCTATTCATTTGAATAGAACTTGCAGAAACAACTACATTCAGATGAATGGAACAGATCTCCAAGTCAGAAATTTCTGCAAAAAAAAACAAAAAACATGCTACGTGTATGTTCAACCTTATAGTGATCAGCACTTAACAGCTACCTACAGCCACCACAAGAGGGAGCTCACTCCAGACAGAGAATTAGAAAGCTCCCATTGAATTTAACATTAGCTATATAAATTCTTGTGCATTTAGCTCCCCCTAGTGGTGGCTGATTGCAATCTAAATTCTAGGATTTGTCAAGTTAGACAAACCGCCCCTCTTACACAGATATATTATCATACTAGTCAGCTCAGAATTTAGGAGCTAAAATCAGAATAACATATATTACCTTTAATAAAATTGTAGTGCAGATGGAGAAGCTTTCAGTGGGGAGTGGGACCCATTCTGAGTATTGCTATGGGGTTTATGGTTACACCCCTGTTTAAGGAACTCTCTTACAGTGCAATTACCCAATATGGTCTCCAAAAAATCAACCAGGTCCTGGACAAACTGCAAAGCAGCCACAACGAAAATAAATTCTCTGCAGGTGCCCCAGAAGGTGATATTGGTGTAACTGGCTTTACAATATTCTGGCCTCCCTGTATTCGCATGTATACCTCCAGACAGACATGGCTCTACTCTTTACATTTGTATATATAGATTAGTGACATTCTAAATACAATGATTTACTTATCTTGAGCTCCAACGTCAAACTCTAGTCACATCTAAAGCTGCATCCAAATTTCAGTTACTGATCACCGGAAGCCTGTCATTTATCTCAGCTCCTATAATGCATTGCACTTTGTTGCATGTCATTGCATTGTGGGAGACGCAGTGTTTTTGTTTTACATTAGTTTAGTAAATGATTGTATTCCCTATGAAATAATTCTGGGATATATTTTCTTATAAATCTGCGTTGTGCTGTTCCTCTTTTATTCCTCCTGGAAATGTATGAATAAATTGACAACCGGGTGCCCCTTATCAAAGGGGCGTGTCCCTACGGTATCACTGTCAGCACTGATTGGACATTGTCAGACTATGTAGGGACACACCGCCAACTGGTAACACCCAGCTGTCAATTTATGCATACCTTTCTAAGAGGAATAACAGAGGGACGTCACAACTTAGAGTTCTAAGAAAAGATGCTCCACAATCCTAATTTTTTTGGGGAATACAATTATTTACTGGAAAAAAAAAACATCAGAAGAGGTGACCTGTCTTTTTTGACCACAGCAGAGTAAACTCAATATAGTGACTGGAGCATGAGTGAAGGGCTATAGTCTGCGCAGTATAAGGCCTCATTCACACGAGCGTGAATCACGTCCATGTGCTGTGCATTGACACAACGCACAGCACACGGACCCATTGATTTCAATGGGGCCATTCACACATGCGTTATTTTTCACACATTTAGAGTCCGTTGCGTGAAACTCACTACATGTCCTATATTGGTGTGTTATCACGCGCTTATTGAAGTCAAAGGGTGCATGAAAACCATGCACCACACACGGATGCACATGCGGTGCGTGATTTGGGCATCAATTCAATTGAAAATAAAAATAAATTATGTGCTTTGCGAGTGCGTGAATAATACACGCCACTAGCAAAGCACACTGATGCATAACGAAACGCACACGGACCAGATTCATACGCGTGAATTTATACGCTCGTGTGAATGAGGCCTAAGGCTGGGTTCACACGACCGGGTCCCGCCCGAGCCCGAGTGTCGGCCAGTAAAATCGGCCATTTTGCCCGGCCGGTTTGCATAAAGTTTTGCATCCGTTCCGGGCCGGGCAGATCTGGACAGTGACATCAGCGGCAACTGCTGAAGGGGAATCCCCATGTGTTTGGGGATTCCGCTTCAGGAGTTTCCCCTGATGTCACTGCCCAGATATGGACAGAGACATCAAGCGCTCCGTCCAGGAGCGGAATCCCCGAAAACACAGGGATTCCGCTCCTTCAAGGAGCTAAAGTGGGGCTAGCACATAGCAGAGCGGGGAGATACCTCCCCGCTCTGCTATAGTGGTGCCGCTACAGTAGTAGCAGCCGCAGCAGCAGCAGCAGCTGCTAGCGGCACCATGGAAGGTGTCGCCGGGCCAGGGTGCTTTTAAAACAAGCAGAGGAAGGGAGCCAGCGCAGTGCTCCCTCCACCTGCTGTACAGCCCGGCCCTGCCACACAGTGTACAGCGTACAGCCATTCGTCCGAATGGCATCAACTCCTCCTCCTCACATGCACTCTGCGCTGTGAGGAGGAGATAGAGCGCAAGCGACGGAAAACCCGGCCATCACTCGGGACACATTCCGGCGATGGCTGTGTATTACCCAGCCCCATAGACTTCTATGGGAGCCGGGCGGCCGGGTACCCGGCCGAAAATAGAGCATGTCCCATTTTTTGACGCCCGGTTTTCCCGGCCGTCAAAAAAATCGGTCGTGTGAATAGCCCCATTAGGGGTCTATTATTCCTAATGCAGCCGGGTGCCGGCCGATTTATGAACGGCCGGCACCCGGCCGGGAAACCCTGTCGTGTGAATGAGGCCTAACAGCAGGCAAAGTCCAGTCTCCAAGTCAAAAACCACACAGTCTAGAGTCCAAAATTAAATGCGAAAAGGAGAAACAAAAACAAAAAACCACAAAACATAACCAAAAGGACATGGCTCCTGCTACCACTCACCTGAGTTGAGGTCCCTGCCTGGGTTGAACGCTCGACTGTTGACCGTCGTGGACAATCTGTCACAGCTGATTGTTCTCGAGACATTGGTGTTGAAATTCCCATCAAAACTAAAATTGAATTGAAAAATATGGGGTTAACAGATCAGTCCACAAACCGCCCCCACCAGCAGGTGTTCAGTTTATAGGAGAAATTACTATTATACGTTTTGTGGTCCGACTTTTTATTTAACATAAAATTCCCAAAATTTGATTCTCATTAAATTCAATAGGAAAAATGTGGAATGGAAAATCTGTTAAGCAAAAACCTCAATTGTGGCACCGTGACTAGTACCTTAAACATTTTATTATCCAAAAATAAAGCGATCTAAATCCGCTGCATAAACTTAAGAGTTTAAAGAGGCTCTGTCACCACATTATAAGTGTCCTGTCTCCTACATAAGGAGATCGGTGCTATAATGTAGGTGACAGCAGTGGTTTTTATTTAGAAAAACGATCTGTTTTTACAACATTAGGAGCGATTTTTAGCTTTATGCTAATTCGTTTCTTCATGCTCAAGTGGGCGTTTTTACTTTAGACCAAGTGGGCGTTGTGGAGAGGAGTGTATGACGCTGACCAATCAGTGACCAATCAGCGTCATACACTTCCCTCCATTCATTTACACAAGCAATCTAGCTATATCACTATGTGCAGCCACATACACAAACACTAACATTACTGCAGTGTCCTGATAATGAATATACATTACCTCCAGCCAGGACGGGATGTGTATTCAGAATCTTGACACTTCAGAATCTTTTCTGTGAGATTTCCAGCAAGGCAAACGTAATCTCGCGAGATTACGCTGTAAACTGTCATTTAAAACGAGATTACGCTTGCCTTGCTGGAAATCTCACAGAAAAGATTCAGAAGTGTCAGGATTCTGAATACACATGACGTCCTGGCTGTAGGTAATGTATATTCACTGTCAGGACACTGCAGTAATGTTAGTGTTTTTGTATGTGGCTGCACATAGTGATATAGCTAGATTGCTTGTGTAAATGAATGGAGAGAAGTGTATGACGCTGATTGGTCACTGATTGGTCGCAGATTGGTCAGCGTCATACACTCCTCTGTAATGTTAGCCTTTGTGTATGTGGCTGCACATAGCGACATAGCTATATCGCTAGTGCAGAGTAAATGAATGGAGAAGTGCATGACGCTGATTGGTCAGTGTCATACACTCCTCTGTACAACGGCCACTTGGTCTAAAGTAAAAACACGCCCACTTGGGCATTAAGAATCTTATTAGCATAAAGCTAAAAATCGCTCATAAAGTGATAAAAATAGATGGTTTTTCTAAATAAAAAGCACTGCTGTCACCTACATTATAGCGCCGATCTCCTTATGTAGGAGATAGGGCACTTATAATGTGGTGACAGTCTCTTTAATGATAAAATTCTGTCTGCCTGCAGTCACCACTAGGGGGAGCTTATGAGCTTACTGCATACGGTTTTATATTGAACTCAATAAATCTGTATGCAGTAAACTCCCCCTAGTGGAGACTGTGAAAAGCATTATAAAAACACTGTGCATCATCTAAATGACAGCGTTTTTGCATCATCAACCCTTCCGCCAGTCACCAGAATATCATAGAAGGTTTTACAACATCTGCCAAGTCTACCTATGCTCTATCCATCATTTTAGAAACATAGAACAATGGGTCTAGCATAGAGCAAATCTTTGTCTGGGGCAAAAAAAAAATTCTCATGTATGGCCAGATCTAGTCTACGCGTCTATCCATACCTACAAGTAATGGGAAAAACAAATCCAGGAACAGATATTTTTCATAATTTGAGGAAGCTACAAAATAACTCACATTTCTAACCCAGGAGGGTCCCAGCATGACAAAAACATACACAGGGAGAGCCGGCTTGTAGTACAAAATGCAGCCGAGCACCGCTATCAATTAGACGGCGAGAAAAGGCGAATAAATTGCTGTCAACAGACCCGGTGCACGCACAATGTAAACCACACACCGACTGGAAAACAAGGAAATCTCCCGGTTCAAAGCCTGCAAAGCAGCGGGATGCTACACCGAAAAATTTTCAGTAGGCTGGACGTCGAGTTTTTTTTACTGCGGTATACACACAAACAAAATGACACAAAGACGACGACGCTGAAATCCGGGGCCTTAAAAAACAACCGCAGCCTTTCTACAGAGGGGGAAAAAAACAAAACACATTCGATTGTAATTGGTTTCTTCGCCAACTTACAGAAGATCAAAAAGCCGCCTGAAATTCAATTTTCAAGGGAAGTTGCATTTAGAAAAAAAAAATAGAGAAAAGTAATGGAAGAGGGAAAGAAAGTGCCTTCTGTATTCACTTTAATGAAAAAAAAACTGATCGAAACAGCCTCCCAAGGGAGAAAACAGCGCGGTGACTCCCACTTTGATCTGCTCCCCACGGAGATATCCGCTCCCCTCTGTAGCTTGCAAGACGCTCGCTTGATTGACAGGTGCTCTGATGTGCTGCGCGCTTTGAACTTCAGACACTTAATTCCCATCAGACTGCAGTCATTTTTATTCTTCCTCAACAGGATTTACAAGCTGGAGATCAGCAGTGGAGAGGATAAAATAAGGTTTGCAGGCGCTTTGAATCTTCTCACTTCAGCTCAGGCCGGGTTTGATGTGGCCTTAATTCACACTGCAGACCAGATTTTTATTTTTAAAGCTTTGGAAAATTTACAATTATAATATAAATAAGAAGAATTCGAACACAACAGCAAAAACATAAACCAGGCCAAAAAAACGACTCTAGATAACAGAATACGAAGGGTCAATTCTGTTTTTTGGCGCGGATTTTGATGCGGAAACTGCGTAGTGATTCCAATGGGAGGCAGAAAAAAAAAAAAGTGGCATGTCCTCTCTTGCCGTGCTTTTCACCTCTGACCTACCGTTAAAATCAATGGGAGACCAAAAAAACCTGCGGCGCTCGTTTCTGAGCGTTTTTCGCTGCGTTTGTTGCCCGCCGTCCTTGCATTAGCTTCAATGACCAAGGGTGAAAAACGGCGGTGAAAAACGGCGCAGAAAAATACGTGCAGGCAGTTCAAAATCTGCCTCAAAATTCCTGGAGGAACTTTAAGGCCCTGTTCACACTGAGTTTTTTTGCAGGCAGAAAAATCTGCCTCAAAATTCCATCTGTAAACCAGTGAAAACCAGTGTAATCCTGCCTGTGATGATAATGAGATGACTGCTGAAAAGTCATCTCTACAGAACAGGAAGGGTCAGGCTGTTGTGAGGCTCAGTGGTTAGAGGCAAAACTGCAGGATATATTTCTTTATTTACATATTTTATTACAGCTAAAAAGAAAAACACCAAAATGTCTTAAAAAATGTTTAACATAAAAATTATTCGTTTTACATAAGAGAATTTCGCCACTAGAGGTAGAAATATTTGTTTTACATAAGAAAATTCCGCCACTAGAGATAGAAATATAAAAATAAATCTCTGTATGTCCCAGATCATCAGCCATTTCCCTCCTACTCTTTACAATTCTGTATCTGGCTGTAAGACAACTGGCTGCAGCAGGAGCCTCAGCCCTGTCTGCAGTAGGACACAAGTATAGTTAAGCCTCACTCATTTGCTATGCTCCACCTCCTCAGTAATTCGGAAAATAGCTAAAAAATTAACCCTGGTGTTCCCTGCAGGATTTCTACAGAATTACAGGAACATGTGAACAAGTTTATCTCATGTTTAAGTTTATGATTCATTTCTAGATTTAGTGTTGGTTTAAGAAAGTAGTCAGACCTGAATTTGAAATAGATAGTCACGGCCTCTTCACAATTTACCAGGCACAGCGCCGTACATATCCGTAGTGGACGTGCCTAGCATTGCAGATCTCTGAAGACCAGTTCCATTTAAGTGAATGGGACGGAGTTGCAATCCCAGGCACAGCATCTAGAGGTGTTTATGACACTTGAAGGGGCTAGGCTAAGAACCGGTCATCAATATAAAAGTCAAGGAAAACCCCTCAACCTCCCTCGATGAGCGATTTTTGAATAATATTAGATCGTATAAAAAGCTGCGGCCAAAAAAACTTTCCCCGTCTGACCTGTCAGTCTCAAGGCGGCGCTTGAAATTTGCAACTGGAAGGAACTCTATACAGAAGAAAAACCTGCCCGCAATGTTTGTCAGAGAGCGGGATTTTCTGAAGCTCCTGAAACATGTCCTTCAGTTCTATTCCATTTGACAGGCAGATGTTGGGGTTACGACTACGATAAGGGGCCTTCACTCCTATTGTAGACAAAGCAGCGGAGGAGGGCTCCTGCTGCAGCCAGGTACCTTACAGTCAAAGACAGGTCTGATCTGGGACAATTGCAATGTGACAGTATAATATCGCAGATATTTACAGGAGGTATTGCTGGAATATTAAATTTTTTATATTTTTGTGTGTGTTTTGTACATGAACCCCACGATCTTAGACTTGTGTCTATAACTTCCCTCTTTCATCTTGTAACCCAGACGCTCACAAGATTCAAATTAACAAAATAATTGAATGCAAGTATATGATGAATTAAGAAATTAAGAAGTGAAGCAGCCACATGACCTTCAGGGACCTCCAAAAACGAATTGAGAATTTTTTTTATTTTTTATTTCCCGACACCCTGCTGTGCAGTATATGAGGGGACGGGAGGAAATAAGCCAAACAGACAAGGTGGTCCAAATGTTTTTCATCTGCCATCAGTCATTATCTTTCAGGGAGACGTCTTTCCTAATCAGCCACGGTGAGGGCAGACATATTGTTTAGATTATTGCAGAGGTTCAAAACAGAATTTTGGGCTTTAAAGCATCTAGGGATTAATTTCGACTCTGACTTTGATGAACTAAAGATAAAAAGGAGGGGAAAAAAAACAACGTACAAATTGTTTCCGAAAGAATTTAATAGTCCTTAAAGGGGTTGTCTCATGAAGACAACCCCTGTTCATATGACTTACTAGGGATGTCAGAGGGGGTTCCCCCGCTTAGGCCCCCTATATGAGGTAGAATGGAGAGACGTTCTGTAAGAGTAGAAAGATTCCGCGTATGTCTTTGCTCTCACAGACCCTTTAACCCCTTAGTGACCTGCCTATTTTAGGCATTTATGACCAGGCCATTTTTTTTTGTTTTAACATCGTGGCTATAAAAGAGCTATAATTTTTTTATTTTTGCGTCGACATAGCTGTATAAAGACTTGTTTTTTGCAGGACAAGTTGTATTTTTGTATAGCACTATTTTGGGGGACATGTAATTTATTGATTAACTTTTATTAACTTTTTTTGGGGTAAATTGAAAGAAAACAGCAATTTCGACACTTTTTTGCAGCCTAAATTTACAGTTTAACGTGTGGTAAAAATAACATAACAACGTTATTCAGCGGGTCGTGACGATTGCAACGATACCAAATTGATATATTTTTTTTATGTTTTACTAATTTTACAAGGTATAATAACTTTTTTTAATTTTTTTTTATTTTGTGTCGTCTCCATATTTGAAGAGCCATAACTTTTTTATTTTTCCGCCAAAGCACCTGTACAAGGGATTTTCTTTTGCGGGACGACTTATAGTTTTTATTGATACCATTTTGGAGTCAATGCGACTTTTTGATCGCTTTTTAATCACATTTTTTGTAAGGCAGGATGAACAGAAAACCGCAATTCATTGTTTTATTTTATTTTTTACGGTGTTCGCCGTGCGGGGTAAACATAATATCTTTATAGTTGGGGTCGTTACGGATGCAGCCATAGCAAATATGTGTAACTTTTAAAGAATTTTGTAAGGGGAAAATGGTTTATTTTCACTTGGGATTTTTATTATAAAATGTAATTTTTTTTTTAGTCCCACTAGGGGACTTTACTGTGCGATCATTTGATCACTTTTAGAACACTGCAATACTTCTGTACTGCAGTGGATTATTGCCTGTCAGTGTAAAACTGACTAAGAGACATCCACTACAGGCAGACCTGTGGGACTTTGTTAGGCCCAACGGCTTCCGTCAAAGCCATCAGCACCCTGCGATTGCATTGCAGGGTGCCGATGGGGTGAGAGGGGGAGCCCCCTCGATGAAAAAACACTAAGATGCAGCGCTCGCTATTGAGCGCCTTATCTAAAGGATTCACGCAGCGATGCCCCAACTTCTCAGTTACCTCTGGTAGCTGAAAGGAGGGAGTTTTAACTGCAATGATGCTTTATACACCGGCTCAGCTCACAATAAGAAAAACAGTAACAATCATGTTGAAGACTAGAAGCGCGTTACTTACTCCATCATGGACGGTGGGATAGTGCAGCAGTCCTGGATGGCAGTGAGTGGGGAGGTGAGATGGGCAGTATATGACGCTTCAACCACCTGTTTATTCCGTGTTACCACATCCAAGTAACGATTAAACTTTTCCCGTATCTTCTTGGCCAGCTGGTAAGAGAGAAAAAACAAAAAGAAAGAGTCATGGTAAAACCCTGGCAAAGCTCCACAGAGATGAACAACTTATATGACGAAATTAGCATTCCCAGTACCCAAAACTGCTCCTGATGGGACAAAAACATAACTACCATAATACTGCCCCCTATGTACAAGACTATAACTACTATAATACTGCTCCTATATACAAGAATATAACTACTATAATACTGCCCCCTATATACAAGAATATAACTACTATAATACTGCCCCTATATACAAGAATATAACCACTATAATACTGCCCCCTATATACAAGAATATAACCACTATAATACTGCCCCTATATACAAGACTATTACTACTATCAGAGATAGGAGAAGGTTAGATCCAGCGCTTGGGTAGAGGTAAAACGGAAGAAAATTTCCAAGTTTAATTGAAGCTAGTTAAAAGTCCATGATAGTATGGTCCTGGTGTGTGGGTAATGAGAGGATGATCCTGTAGAAGCTTCTACAGGATCATCCTCTCATTACCCACACACCAGGACCATACTATCATGGACTTTTAACTAGCTTCAATTAAACTTGGAAATTTTCTTCCGTTTTACCTCTACCCAAGCGCTGGATCTAACCTTCTCCTATCTCTGCTTCTGCTACGTGTGCCGACACGAAAAGGATCCGGGCGCAGACAGCGACACTCATACCGTGCCAGGTGAGCTGGAGGATTCCTCCCCTTGTTTCTACCACTATTACTACTATATTACTGCCCCTATATACAATAATATAACTACTATAACACTGCTCCTATATACAAGAATATAACTACTATAATACTGCACCTATATACAAGAATATAACTACTATAATACTGCCCCTATATACAAGAATATAACTACTATAATACTGCTCCTACATACAAGAATATAACTACTATAATACTGCCCCCTATATACAAGAATATAACTACTATAATACTGCTCCTATATACTTGAATAGAACTACTATAATACTGCTCCTATATACAAGAATATAACTACTATAATACTGCTCCTATATACAAGAATATAACTACTATAATACTGCTCCTATATACAAGAATATAACTACTATAATACTGCCCCCTATATACAAGAATATAACTACTATAATACTGCCCCAATATACAAGAATATAACCACTTTAATACTGCCCCCTATATACAAGAATATAACTATAATACTGCTCCTATATACAAGAATATAAATACTATAATACTGCTCCTATATTCAAGAATATAACTACTATAATACTGCCCTATATACAAGAATATAACTACTATAATACTGCTCCTATATACAAGAATATAACTACTATAATACTGCTCCTATATACAAGAATATAACTACTATAATACTGCCCCCTATATACAAGAATATAACTACTATAATACTGCCCCCTATAAACAAGAATATAACTACTATAATACTGCCCCCTATAAACAAGAATATAACTACTATAATACTGCACCTATATACAAGAATATAAATACTATAATACTGCTCCTATATACAAGAATATAAATACTATAATACTGCTCCTATATACAAGAATATAACTACTATAATACTGCCCCCTATATACAAGAATATAACTACTATAAAACTGCCCCTATATACAAGAATATAACTACTATAATACTGCCCCCTATATACAAGAATATAACTACTATAATACTGCCTCCTATATACAAGAATATAACTACTATAAAAATGCCCCCTATATACAAGAATATAACTACTATAATACTGCTCCTATATACAAGAATATAACTACTATAATACTGCCCATATATACAAGAATATAACTACTGTAATACTGCTGCTATATACAAGAATATAACTACTATAATACTGCCCCCCCATATACAAGAATATAACTACTATAATACTGCTCCTATATACTTGAATATAACTATTATAATACTGCTCCTACATACAAGAATATAACTACTATAATACTGCCCCCTATATACAAGAATATAACTACTATAATACTGCTTCTATATACTTGAATATAACTACTATAATACTGCTCCTATATACAAGAATATAACTACTATAATACTGCCCCCTATATACAAGAATATAACTACTATAATACTGCCCCTATATACAGGAATATAACTACTATAATACTGCTGCTATATACAGTACAAGAATATAACTACTATAATACTGCCCCTATATACAAGAATATAACTACTATAATACTGCTCCTATATACAGTACAAGAATGTAACTACTATAATACTGCCCCTATATACAAGAATATAACTGCTATAATACTGCTCCTAAATACAAGAATATAACTACTATAATACTGCCCGCTATATACAAGAATATAACTACTATAATACTGCCCGCTGTATACAAAAATATAACTACTATAATACTGCCTCCTATATACAAGAATATAACTACTATAATACTGCCCCTATATACAAGAATATAACTACTATAACACTGCTCCCTATATACAAGAATATAACTACTATAATACTGCCCCTATATACAAGAATATAACTACTATAATACTGCCCCTATATACAAGAATATAACTACTGTAATACTGCCTCCTATATACAAGAATATAACTACTATAATACTGCCCCTATATACAAGAATATAACTATTATAATACTGCCTCCTATATACAAGAATATAACTACAATAATACTGCTCCTATATACAAGAATATAACTACTATAATACTGCTCCTATATACAAGAATATAACTACTATAATACTGCTCCAATATACAAGAATATAACTACTATAATACTGCCCCCTATATATAAGAATATAACTACTATAATACTGCTCCTATATACAAGAATATAACCACTTTAATACTGCCCCTATATACAAGAATATAACTACTATAATACTGCTCCTATATACAAGAATATAAATACTATAATACTGCTCCTATATTCAAGAATATAACTACTATAATACTGCCCTATATACAAGAATATAACTACTATAATACTGCCCTATATACAAGAATATAACTACTATAATACTGCTCCTATATACAAGAATATAAATACTATAATACTGCTCCTATATACAAGAATATAACTACTATAATACTGCCCCCTATATACAAGAATATAACTACTATAATACTGCCCCCTATATACAAGAATATAACTACTATAATACTGCCCCCTATATACAAGAATATAACTACTATAATACTGCTCCTATATACAAGAATATAAATAATATAATACTGCTCCTATATACAAGAATATAACTACTATAATACTGCCCCCTATATACAAGAATATAACTACTATAAAACTGCCCCTATATACAAGAATATAACTACTATAATACTGCCCCCTATATACAAGAATAGAACTACTATATTACTGCTCCTATATACAAGAATATAACTACTATAATACTGCTCCTATATACAAGAATATATCCACTATAATACTGCTCCTATATACAAGAATATAACTACTATAATACTGCCCCTATATACAAGAATATAACTACTATAATACTGCCTCCTATATACAAGAATATAACTACTATAATACTGCCCCCTATATACAAGAATATAACTACTATAATACTGCCCCCTATATACAAGAATATAACTACTATAATACTGCCCCTATATACAAGAATATAACTACTATAATACTGCCTCCTATATACAAGAATATAACTACTATAATACTGCCCCTATATACAAGAATATAACTACTATAATACTGCCTCCTATATACAAGAATATAACTACAATAATACTGCTCCTATATACAAGAATATAACTACTATAATACAGCTCCTATATACAAGAATATAACTACTATAATACTGCTCCAATATACAAGAATATAACTACTATAATACTGCTCCTATATACAAGAATATAACTACTATAATACTGCTCCAATATACAAGAATATAACTACTATAATACTGCTCCTATATACAAGAATATAACTACTATAATACTGCTCCTATATACAAGAATATAACTACTATAATACTGCCCCTATATACAAGAATATAACTACTATAATACTGCTCCCTATATACAAGAATATAACTACTATAATACTGATCCCTATATACAAGAATATAACTACTATAATACTGCCCCCTATATACAAGAATATAACTACTCTAATACTGCTCCCTATATACAAGAATATAACTACTATAATACTGCCCCCTATATACAAGAATATAACTACTATAATACTGCCCCTATATACAAGAATATAACTACTATAATACTGCTCCTATATACAAGAATATAACTACGATAATACTGCCCCCTATATACAAGAATATAACTACTATAATACTGCTCCTATATACAAGAATATAACTACGATAATACTGCCCCCTATGTAAAAGAACATGGATAAGAACAGGGAGGAGGTTTTATATTATATTCATCACTCTTCTCATAGTTGCTTTACATTTTTTCAGCACAAACCTCTCCCATTCCCACAGTCACTGGGCCCCTTCTCAGCTAGTAATCCAATCTCTCCAATTAATAAATCCTGGGTGGATTGCCGAGAATTTATATTGACAAATGAATTCTTTAACTGTCATTTACAGAACGCGTCGGGCCAGGATTTTTTGTTGTTGTGTGAATGGATAATGAGTGATGAATTTGTAAATCCCACAGTCATTTGCATTAAAATCTACAAGTGTACGAGACGTCTCTGAGGAGAGGAAATCCTAAGTGAAATATTATCCCAATATAGAGATGCCATAAATCTTTAACCGGTCCGTGGGAATTGATTGTTTAATTTTAATGAAATTAAGAATACTAATTGGATGTAATCAATCTGCAGTCTATGACAGGCATGGGGCAGCACTAGGGCTTGCCAGAACCATGACTAAGGCGGTCCATGAAGATTACTGGCGGCGGGGTCTATGTAGTGAACAGTCCTCCTTCCTAAAAATGTTCTAAAAAATAATTCTCCATCCATTAGTGGGGACCCTCTAAAACTGGCCACAGATGATATTTAAAGGGGTTTTCCCATAATCCTTATTTATCACCTATCCACAGGGTAGGTGATAAATATCTGATCGGTGAGGGTCTGTCCGCTGGGATCGCCACCGATCACAAAAACTGGCTTACCTTGCTGTACCTGGGAGCCCCATAGGAACGGAGCAGTATTGCGCATGATCGACCAACACCATTTATTTCTATGGGGCTGCCGAAGAAAGCGCTTGGTAGCCCCATAGAAAAACATGGGGAGGTGGTCGAGAATGAGCACTACCACTCCATTCCTATGAGTCTCCCAGGAACGGCAAGGTAAGCCCATTCTCCTGATCGGTGGGGTCCCAGTGGTCGGACCACCACCGATCTGATATTTATAATTTATCCTGTGGATAGGTGATAAATAATGATTTGGGGAAAACCCCTTTAAGTCCTCAAATAGACAATTGTAGGGAGATCGAAGTCCATGGCCATCGTTCTGTTATTGTTATGGAGGAGACAAGATAAGTGGCAAACAGAAACCGAAGGTGCTGCTTATCTCAAGGACAAGTTAGATCCTACAGGTGGAAATCCAACTAGACCAACCATAATCACGCTGTCCCCAAATACAGGAATTTTTTGGGGGATCTGTAGAGGACCTTTCTACTTACAAACAGTCCTAAGGCAAGGTTATGTGACAGCCCAAACCACAAGCTGCTCTAGGCTATGCGCACACATTAATTAGCTGCTTTATTCTGTATTTATTGTCAACTATTGGTAAAAATTAAAGGGGTTGTCCCGTTTTGTTAGAAGGGTCCCGGGTCCCCGGTCCCCTGAAAAGTTAATCACAGGATGTTCCGCTGCCACGCCCCTGAGCGATCACTGTAAGAAACTCGGCTTGAAGTGTTCAATTTTGCAGCAGCGCCACCAAAGGGGAAATTAAGTATTACATAGTTCATATAAGGCTGGGTTCACACGACCTATTTTCAGACGTAAACGAGGCGTATTATGCCTCGTTTTACGTCTGAAAATAGGGCTACAATACGTCGGCAAACATCTGCCCATTCATTTGAATGGGTTTGCCGACGTACTGTGCAGACGACCTGTTATTTACGCGTCGTCGTTTGACAGCTGTCAAACGACGACGCGTAAAAATACAGCCTCGTCAAAAGAAGTGCAGGACACTTCTTTCAGACGTTTTTGGAGCTGTTTTCTCATAGACTCCAATGAAAACAGCTCCAAAAACGGACGTAAAAAACGCAGCGAAAACGGCGCGAAAAATGCGAGTTGGTCAAAAAACGTCTGAAAAGCAGGGTCTGTTTTCCCTTGAAAACAGCTCTGGATTTTCAGACGTTTTTGGTCACTACGTGTGCACATACCCTAAATCTCAATGGGCTGCTTGTATAATAAACCGATATGTCAAGTCCTCCACAACGAGAGACGCTCTTCATAGCTCTTCTCCTAGACGAAGGTCCAGAAGTTTGGTCTGACATACGACTGGTGACCCGTCCATCACTGACCGAATATTCTGTGTGTTTGGGCTAAAAAAGTTTGCTATCAACTATAGATTTAATTTCCCCCTAACATACTAAACATGTAGGACTATCGGACAGAACGTCTGATATAGACCCGGCAGCAGTATTACCGAGGCATCAATGGCAGCTTGGACCATTACCATAGTGACAGGACAAGCCACCATTGTTCCAGGCTGTAATAGAGACTTCAGGTGATGACGAGGCGCGCTGCCCCCCGTGACCGTATCGCCTTATAGGCTGTAATTAAAAACGACCACCGACAACATGATAGGAGGTAGATGACTGCGGTCTGGGTGTTGCCCATGTGGCCCTAACCTAGAAACCGCCAACCAACTAATATTGGCCTATGGGCAGACGGCGAGCGGAGATGTGATAGTGTTAAATATGTAAATATGTTTGGTAAGTGGATTTTATTTTTCTTTTACGAGAGAACCTCAAACAGTCCTTTGAATATCAATTCCTTTTGTGTTTTCAATGGGAGGCGGGTTTTTTTTATCCGGCCTATCTGTTCCTTTTATCTGGCTTAATTTTCCCCAGGCGTCCTTTTTGTTTATCTGCACATATTCCCCGAGCCGCTCCGTAGCGTCGCTCCCTTAAGCTTTGCATCTCAAAAGAAGCCCCTTTCAGATGAAAAATGACATCTGAAAGGCAAAAAGGATTTCAATCTTATCAAGAGCGGATTGTGAATATGAATCCGCAGCTGGCAAATAAAGGGGGGCTGACGATGGGCAGGTGAAGGGGGCAGGGGCCATCTTCGGGACAGTAGTAGGCATCCTGTGACTATGGCCGATCTGAAACTGCAACTCCCAGCATGCACTGACATTAGGGCTGGGCAATTCATCGAAAAAAAACTCGAAACCGAAATTCAGCGCAATTAATAGAAATCTTGCAGATTTTTTCCTGGTAATTTTTCCAATTGTACAGCAGGGAGCTGTAAGGGGTACACAGGGACCTCAATTCTCATGATCGGTGGGGGTCCTAGGGATGAAAGCCTAATTGATCAGACACTCATCACCTATCCTGTAGATAGATGAGAATTTAAAGGGGTTGGCCCCAGTTCGAAACTTATCATCAGGTTCGGCCAAGCTTTGTCTAATGTGTGTGGGCACCTTAATAGCAAAAATATATTAATTATCTTTTATTTTTAATTACAGAAATATTGGAAGCGGACATTTTTGCCAATAGGATATTTAGAGTTAGTTTTATTCCAGATTAAATCTCCATAAAAAGCAAAGTTTTTCCCACTTATTTTACATTATTGTCTCCATTCACATCTAGAGCTGCTTTTATCATTCCGCTGGTTGCCCTTGGAAACAGTCAAGCTCCACTCTGCTGTCAGACATGTGACCGGAGCCGAGCTCTGTGTAGGAGTCTTCTGAGCTCCCACAATCCTCTGCTCTCTCGTAAAAGGAAACCAGCAGAACTCTAGATTTAGCTTTAGGCCTGAATGGAGAAGAAAATGTCCCGTAACTTATAATTAGTACATAAGTAAAACAAAACAATTACAAACGTAATATTTTATGCATACTTTTACGCAGACAGATTGGGCCTTATTGAAAATATGGTGTTGATCCCAAATAACCAATTAGAATTTTTTTTCCTTATTGGATGACAGGGACAGTAAGGCCATTTTTTGGTTTTGATACAGGGGATCCGCTATCGCTCCAAAATGGAAACGCAGCAAAGTATTCAGGGACCGAGCAACGACGTAGCACGGGATGGAAAGAGTTACGCATTGTACACCGAGCAGCCGGGAAACCGGTCTCTGTGGTGAATACTTAATAGCCACCGTAAATGAGAACAAACAGGTTAAGAGACCCCCATAAATAACCTCCGCGTGCTGGTGTAAAGCCTTAAAGATATCAACACTCCGACCCTAATCCTATAGCGAAGCGGAAACGAATTTAAATTAAATAGTAAGAATACAGGAGTAGATTTTGGCAAGTGATAAATCAGAGCATTTGCAAAACACATTTGTATGGGGGTGGGGGGGGGGGGGCAAGAGCGCAGCGAGCCCAGTACCTGCCATTGCTGCGGTCTACAGATACGCAACCATTTACAGACGACCGGTCACCTGACATGGCAATATTAGTAAATAAGTGTATTTTTTTATGAAATAACAATTCTGGAACATTTTTTTTTCTTACAAACCGGCTTTGTGCCATTCCTCTGATATTCCTCCTAGAAATGCATGAATAAGTTGACAACTGGGTGTTACCATTCCCCTGGTCAGAGGGGTGTGCCCCTACAATCTCACTCAGTCAGCACTGATTGGACATTGTCAGTATGTGCAGGGACACACCCCCAGCTGGTAACACCCAGCTGTCACTTTATTCAAACATTTCTAGGAGGAATAACAGAGGAACAGCACAATGCAAAGTTCTAAGAAAAGATGTTCCAGAATTTGACATGGGGAATACAAGTATTTACTAAAACAGACATGTCAGGAGGGTTGATGGGTCCTCTTTAGCACGTTACATCTTGCATTCAGGTGATGGGCAGAAATATCATACCTAAGAATATGAAATCATAAAAGTGATAGAAAAAAAAAAACGTATTTGAAGAACCCATTTAGAAGAGCCATTTTATAGCTATATCTGGTTCTAGAAAAGCTGGGTCACACAGCTTCAGCAGACTCCTGAACGGCATGGATGCCATACACGAGAGTGGAGAGGGTTTCAATGTTCAGTGGGACCGGCTGAAAACCTAAAGTATATAGGGAGAGCCCATCCGTTCCCAAATGTCTACTGTCAAGGGCCAGGCAGAAGACCCTTCCAACCTAATGCATGCTCTAAAGAGAAGCGGCATCAGAGGTGTTGGTCATTACTTATCTCCTTTGCTTTATTGAAATGACATACATGTCCGGCCGAGCCGTTGGGGTTGGGTTCCGCCGAGAGAAAAATAGCGCTACATGCAGAACTTTTTCCCCCATCTAATATGAAAGGATCTGCAACAGAAGCTCCAACTCAGATGTGAACAAAGCCTTAGAAAGTCACGCGCCAATGTCCATTATCGGGACCGGTTTCTAGCTCATGGATTAACAGAACGAAAAAAACGGAAGCAGCCAAAAAGCCGAGCCGCATCCACCACTGTGGGATCCGCTGTTACAGAGCAGCACTCCGTTCTGTCTCATATAGGGGAGTCCCGAGCGGGTATATGGACGGGGGATGTCTATACGAGTCAAAGCCTCTAAGGCGCCATTTAGACTTTGCTAAAGCAATGCCGCACCAGATTCAGCCGCAATCTATCAGGCGTCCAGGAAAAAGAATTGGTTATTTGCTCGTGATCCTATTTCTTTAAGAGGGTCATGCAGCAAGTTACTAAAACTTACTGAGGCCTGACCTCTCCAAACGCTGCGGCAGCCATTAAACCGCGCTGAATGACAAACCTCGCGCTCCTTGTTTATTCTTCATCTGGGCAGTAAAATCCCCGCTCTGGCCTTCCACTGCACCGAAAGATGGACCTGCCAGTCGGGGTGATGTCATCGGGCTCAGTTTACACAGTCTTACATTACGGGGCCTCGCTTGGGGAAACCGTGTTTTTAGGACAAGTGCATTAACCCTTCCTGACCCTCCGCAGCTCATTGGGCTCAAATTCTTGAGGTCAGAGGTCATCAAACTTTTCAGTAACAGGATCTTTAACAGTCTGGAGGAATGCCAACGCTGGATTGTGTATGAATGATTATTTATACACTCAACTGCTCCAGCGCTGGTATGTGGGTGATTAATAAGAAGACCTTTATTTATATAGGAAAAAAACGGTACGAGGGACGTGCACAAATTTACATGAAATTCTAATTTTGTCGAGGACCATTTCTACCTTATGGAATCAATAAGGGCAGTATTATAGTAGCTATATTCTTGTATATAGGGGCAGTATTATAGTAGTTATATTCTTGTATATAGGGGCAGTATTCTAGTAGTTATATTCTTGTATATAGAGAGCGGTATTATAGTAGTTATATTCTTGTATATAGGGGGCAGTATTATAGTAGTTATATTCTTGTATATAGAGAGCGGTATTATAGTAGTTATATTCTTGTATATAGGGGGCAGTATTATAGTAGTTATATTCTTGTATATAGAGAGCGGTATTATAGTAGTTATATTCTTGTATAATGGGGCAGTATTATAGTAGTTATATTCTTGTATATAGGGGGCAGTATTATAGTAGTTATATTCTTGTATATAGAGAGCGGTATTATAGTAGTTATATTCTTGTATAATGGGGAAGTATTATAGTAGTTATATTCTTGTATATAGGGGCAGTATTCTAGTAGTTATATTCTTGTATATAGAGAGCGGTATTATAGTAGTTATATTCTTGTATATAGGGGGCAGTATTATAGTAGTTATATTCTTGTATATAGAGAGCGGTATTATAGTAGTTATATTCTTGTATATAGGGGGAAGTATTATAGTAGTTATATTCTTGTATATAGAGAGCGGTATTATAGTAGTTATATTCTTGTATAATGGGGCAGTATTATAGTAGTTATATTCTTGTATATAGGGGGCAGTATTATAGTAGTTATATTCTTGTATATAGAGAGCGGTATTATAGTAGTTATATTCTTGTATAATGGGGAAGTATTATAGTAGTTATATTCTTGTATATAGGGGCAGTATTATAGTAGTTATATTCTTGTATATAGAGAGCGGTATTATAGTAGTTATATTCTTGTATATAGGGGGCAGTATTATAGTAGTTATATTCTTGTATATAGAGAGCGGTATTATAGTAGTTATATTCTTGTATATAGGGGGCAGTATTATAGTAGTTATATTCTTGTATATAGAGAGCGGTATTATAGTAGTTATATTCTTGTATAATGGGGCAGTATTATAGTAGTTATATTCTTGTATATAGGGGGCAGTATTATAGTAGTTATATTCTTGTATATAGAGAGCGGTATTATAGTAGTTATATTCTTGTATAATGGGGAAGTATTATAGTAGTTATATTCTTGTATATAGGGGCAGTATTATAGTAGTTATATTCTTGTATATAGGGGGCAGTATTATAGTAGTTATATTCTTGTATATAGAGGGCAGTATTATAGTAGTTATATTCTTGTATATAGGAGGCAGTATTATAGTAGTTATATTCTTGTATATAGAGAGCGGTATTATAGTAGTTATATTCTTGTATATAGGGGCAGTATTATAGTAGTTATATTCTTGTATATAGGGGCAGTATTATAGTAGTTATATTCTTGTATATAGGGGCAGTATTATAGTAGTTATATTCTTGTATATAGGGGGCAGTATTATAGTAGTTATATTCTTGTATATAGAGGGCAGTATTATAGTAGTTATATTCTTGTATATAGGAGGCAGTATTATAGTAGTTATATTCTTGTATATAGGGGGCAGTATTATAGTAGGTATATTCTTGTATATGGGCAGTATTATAGTAGTTATATTCTTGTATATAGGGAGCAGTATTATAGTAGTTATATTCTTGTATATAGAGAGCGGTATTATAGTAGTTATATTCTTGTATATAGGGGCAGTATTATAGTAGTTATATTCTTGTATATAGGTGCAGTATTATAGTAGTTATATTCTTGTATATAGGGCGCAGTGTTATAGTAGTTATATTCCTGTATATAGGGGGCAGTATTATAGTAGTTATATTCTTCTATATAGGGGCAGTATTATAGTATTTATATTCTTGTATATAGGGGGCAGTATTATAGTAGATATATTCTTGAATATAGGGGGCAGTATTATAGTAGTTATATTCTTGTATCTAGGAGCAGTATTATAGTAGTTATATCATTGTATATAGGGGCAGTATTATAGTAGTTATATTCTTGTATATAGGAGCAGTATTATAGTAGATATATTCTTGTATATAGGGGGCAGTATTATAGTAGTTATATTCTTGTATATAGGAACAGTATTATAGTAGTTATATTCTTGTATATAGGGGCAGTATTATAGTAGTTATATTCTTGTATATAGGGGGCAGTATTATAGTAGTTATATTCTTGTATATAGGAGCAGTATTATAGTAGTTATATTGTTGTATATAGGTGGCAGTATTATAGTAGTTATATTCTTGTATATAGGGAGCAGTATTATAGTAGTTATATTCTTGTATATAGGGGGCAGTATTATAGTAGTTATATTCTTGTATATAGGGGCAGTATTATAGTAGTTATATTCTTGTATATAGGAGCCGTATTATAGTAGTTATATTCTTGTATATAGGAGCAGTATTATAGTAGTCATGTTCTTGTATATAGGGGGCAGTATTATAGTAGTTATATTCTTGTATATGCGGAGCAGTATTATAGTAGTTATATTCTTGTATATAGGAGCAGTATTATAGTAGTTATATTCTTGTATATAGGAGCAGTATTATAGTAGTTATATTCTTGTATATAGGAGCAGTATTATAGTAGTTATATTCTTGTACATAGGAGCAGTATTATAGTAGTTATGTTCTTGTATATAGGGGCAGTATTATAGTAGTTATATTCTTGTATATAGGAGAAGTATTATAGTAGTTATATTCTTGTACATAGGAGAAGTATTATAGTAGTTAGATTCTTGTATATAGGGGGCAGTATTATAGTAGTTATATTCTTGTATATAGGAGCAGTATTATAGTAGTTATATTCTTATATATAGGAACAGTATTATAGTAGTTATATTCTTGTATATAGGAGCAGTATTATAGTAGTTATATTCTTGTATATAGGGGGCAGTATTGTAGTACTTATATTCTTGTATATAGGGGCAGTATTATAGTAGTTATATTCTTGTATATAGTGAGCAGTATTATAGTAGTTATATTCTTGTATATAGCGGGCAGTATTATAGTAGTTATATTCTTGTATATAGGGGCAGTATTATAGTAGTTATATTCTTGTATATAGGGGGCAGTATTATAGTAGTTATATTCTTGTATATAGGGGCAGTATTATAGTAGTTATATTCTTGTATATAGGGGCAGTATTATAGTAGTTATATTCTTGTACATTTCTTTATTCAGAATTTATTATATAGAATATGTAAATAAAACAGCATTCAGGTAAGACCTGAATGTCTGGCAATGTTCAACCGAAAATGTTCAAACAAAATGAATAACTTACTTGTTGGACTTCAGTTTCACCATTTGAAATCTTCTCTGTATATACAAATGAATTGAATATTCTCTGTAAACAAAAAACAAAAACACAGTATGAAAAACTCAGAGAGACAAGAAGCAGCAAATACACATTAAAGACTGTATGCAATGTATATTGTCCCGATCATAACTACACCTCCCAGAATGCTGCGCAACAGAAAGGTACCTATTAAGAGCGTTGCACCCTATTCCCGATGAGGAACGTTTGGTTCCAGTTCACCCCCATTCACGATCGTTTAAGAATTTCCGGGTCATGTTATTTCATTTAAGTATTTCAACCATTGTTTTTATGCATTACAGTAATACAATTTACATGTATATCACATTTTACAGGAGGGTATTCTAATGACATTGCATCCACCTATCACAAATCAAGGGCTTTACAATGTGTGACTGCCCCCCCCCCCCCACTTTGCAAATCCAATGGATTCAATTTCCCCACTTTCCATGCCAGGGCCTTTCTCCATTTCACTGTGGCTGGCGGAGAATTGGAGAATTTAAGAAATGTGAACTCACAGATCTAAAGGCAGCAATAAATCTCTTCCGTTTAACAGCTCCGAGGGAATGTAAAGAGCCAAAAAAAGATTCTGGGCTTTGTAAGGGTTTCCTTCTCCATACAGCTCAAGGAAGATGGATAGCGACCATCAGCCAGCACGTGTCATTTACCTTATACCACAGCAAGTGGACTGATGGGATTTATCAATAGAAAACAGTGGGAGAGCGCCCCCTCTGGCCACCATAACATAGTAATAAAGTAAAGAAAAAAAAATTTGACTATAGGGGGCGCTCTTCAACTTACATCTATGGCTGACATATCTCTGCGGTGCCTCCTATCAACATAAACGCAGTGGATTAAAAAAAAGAAAGAAAACAGCCTATGTGCTGGCAGGACGACGCTCACTATGTTCAGACGAACGGTGGGGAAACGGACGCCAAAAACTGCAATTTTTCACGTCCGAGTTGCTCCCGTTATCACGGGTCCCCATAAACTTCAGTCTATGGAGTGATCCGTGAGAACGGAACAAAATTGAAAAATACAACATGCGCTAAGGACCCTTCACACCGTCCGTTGAAACGGCCGTGTGAACGGGCCCATTGATATACTGTACATGCGTCCGTGTGGTGGCCGTTGTTTTAACGTCCGTCACATGGACATATACTACGGTCATCTGAATACGGCCCATGGGTGAAGTCAGATGTGGCGGCTTTCAAAACCACATCAACGTGTAGCGTTAAAAAAAATCGGAACTGGAAGCAGAGGATGCTGCATAAGTTCAAATCCGGAGCATGTTCATGATTGTGCGGAGAAACCACAGATCACCGCGGACTTGACACTTTAGGAGAAGTTCACACGTAGCGTAAACACTGCGGATTTTCCGCAACAAAAAACGCAACTCAGAGAAAACAATCTAAGGGTATGTGCACACGACCTCTTTTCAGACGTAATGGAGGCGTTTTATGCCTCGAATTACGCCTGAAAAGACGGCTCCAATATGTCGGCAAACATCTGCCCATTGCTTGCAATGGGTCTTACGATGTTCTGTGCAGACGAGCTGTCATTTTACGCGTCGCTGTCAAAAGACGGCGCGTAAAATTACGGCCGCGGCCAAGAAGTGCAGGACAGTTCTTGGGTTGTAATTGGAGCCGTTTTTTATTGACTCCAATGAAAACTCCAAAAACGTCCGTAAAAAACGCCGCGAAAAACGCCTGCACTTGTAAAAACGTCTGAAATTCAGGAGCTGTTTTCTCCTGTAAACAGCTCCGTAATTTCAGACGTATTTGGCATTGTCGTTTGCACATACAGTTATACTTACCCAGAATTCTGTGCTGCTTCATCCAGGCCAACCACCTGGGGTGGATGTTTCATCACGTGACCACTGCAGCCAATCACAGGCTGCATCGGTCACATTGGATAAAACGTCATCCCGGTTTGCAGGACGTCAGAGGGTGTGCTTTTACGCAGCCTATACGCCCTGTGTGAACATAGCCTTAAAATGGTGAAATCAACGGCAAATCCACGACAGAATCCACATGTAACACATTCGGATTATGACACAGATTCGGGCGGATATGCTGCAAAATCTGTGGCGTAAATCTGGCCTAAAGAGCTTTTAAAGGAGTTTTCCAGCTCCTGACTTCTGATGACCTATCCACCGGATAGGTCATCAGTACATGATCTGTGGGGGTCCGACATCCGGGCCCTGCACAGATCAGCTGGTCCAGTGCCTCTGTGCACCGGACGTCCAAGCCGGAAGCAGATCGCTGCGGCCACGGAATAGCAGCCGAGCTGCAGTACTGTATTCAAGTGAATAGGAGCGGACCTGCAGCTCTGCAGCACTATGCTAAGTACGGAGCCAACTGCTTCCGGGCTCCATACATCGCATTATGTGCCACAACATTCGATGCCCGCAGGCCACTGGAGCGGCTTAGCGGTGCGGTGTTCGGGTGTTGGACCTGCACCGATGACCTATCGGGTGGATAGGTCACCAGTTGTCAGAAGGTGGACAACCCCTTTAAGTATGTTATAAAGCCATAAACATGAGATTTCTATGTCGGCACCCTATTAATTTTTCCAGGATCCGTCAAACAATCTAATGTCTGTCTGGAAAGCCCAAATATTGATCGAACAGGTTGGATTTTTACCTCTCCGATTCTTTGCCACAGGCCCACCGAGATAAGTGGTGCCTGGAAGCCCCGTATCTCCCTTCCCCCCATTGAAACAACACGGTCAAGCTGAATGGACATGTTAATGGTGATTTGAGAAAGATGGCAGTCATCCTAATGGTGGTTTGGCCCAGTTATCACGTCTATGGCTGTATTCCATCTGTCCGGGTGGTCTTCTCTACGACTCCAAAATCATTACTGACCAGAGCAAGTCAGAAGTGACATAATCAAAATGGTCTTTGTTGCCCATAGCAACCAGAGCTCAGCTTTTATTTGCCTTGATTGGTTGCTATGAGCAATAAGGCAATGTCTCTGTCAGACGGTGTTGTGATGGCCCTTTATATATGAAGCGATCAATAAATATTTCACTATCACAATTTGGCCTAAATATAAGAATTCAATGCCGACAATTAACGCTCTCGGGTTCAGCTCGGGAAGTTAACGAACACGAGACCACGACGCGCTCCCCAGCTCACGCTTTGAACGTTCCCTTTGGGGCAAAGCGGTGTTCTGGTTTTCATTAAAATTTGTGCAGCCAAGTTAGAAAAAAAAAACCTATTAGCAGATCTGCCATTTTCACAGACGACCAAAAACCAGTAAATCCACATTAAATCAGGACTGTACCATTTTGTGCAAAGGTCTAGTCACCCGGCGGTTCACAGATAACGTATTCCGATTCTTCCCTGAGGCTACGAAATAATTGCTAGCAAAATGCCAGAAATATAACTTGCTGCACCCCCCCCCTCTTATTTACGGAGAAGTGTACAGAAAAAAAAAAAAGGATAGATTTTTTTATCCCTCCCCACCCCATTTAAATCCAGACGCTAAACAACAACAGCTTAAAAAATAAATAAAATAAAAAGTTGCATTAAAAAAAATACAAATACTCACCTGTATACATAAATAACATAGATCTATATGGCCATGTTCAGACATGGTGGATATGATGCAGAGTCATCACCCAAAGATCAACGAAAATTAACAGAACAAAACACGTATACGGTTTTTAAAACCCCATTGACACATAGCGGACAAATCCATGATCATTTCAGGTAGCGCTGGGCAATTCATCTAAAAATAATAGAAATTCAGAGCAATTAAAATCGACGTCATCCAGTGAATTTCGGTTTCAGCAATTATTTTCTCCCGGTTTAAACTGTATCTGCATCTTCAGGACGCAGATACAGTTGAAACCAATGGTGGAGCAGGAAGCCGTAAGGTCCCTGCTCTACCATTCACTATGTATTGCTGCACAGACCAGAGCAGCAGAGGGGTCTCCTCCACCCATCAATGGAACGGGGTTAGGGGAATGTATTATTATTATTCGTTTTATTAGGCACTATTGGGGGCCTTTATACTGTGTGGGGTGCAGCAATGCGGGCATTATACTATTTAGAGGCAGCTATGCGGGCATTATACTAGATGGAGGGCATTATACGGTGGGGATGGCAGTTATGGGGGGCATTATACTGTGGGGAGGGCAGTTATGGGGGGCATTATACTGTGGGGAGGGCAGTTATGGGGGGCATTATACTGTGGGGAGGGCAGTTATGGGGGGCATTATACTGTGGGGAGGGCAGTTATGGGGGGCATTATACTGTGGGGAGGGCAGTTATGGGGGGCATTATACTGTGGGGAGGGCAGTTATGGAGGGCATTATACTGTGGGGAGGGCAGTTATGGAGGGCATTATACTGTGGGAAGGGCAGTTATGGGGGCATTATACTGTGGGGAGGGCAGTTATGGCGGGCATTATACTGTGGGGAGGGCAGTTATGGGGGGCATTATACTGTGGGGAGGGCAGTTATGGCAGGCATTATACTGTGGGGAGGGCAGTTATGGGGGGCATTATACTGTGGGGAGGGCAGTTATGGCGGGGCATTATACTGTGGGGAGGGCAGTTATGGGGGGGCATTATACTGTGGGAAGGGCAGTTATGGGGGCATTATACTGTGGGGAGGGCAGTTATGGCAGGCATTATACTGTGGGGAGGGCAGTTATGGGGGGCATTATACTGTGGGAAGGGCAGTTATGGCAGGCATTATACTGTGGGGAGGGCAGTTATGGGGGGCATTATACTGTGGGGAGGGCAGTTATGGGGGGCATTATACTGTGGGGAGGGCAGTTATGGCAGGCATTATACTGTGGGGAGGGCAGTTATGGGGGGCATTATAGTGTGGGGAGGGCAGTTATGGGGGGCATTATACTGTGGGGAGGGCAGTTATGGGGGCATTATACTGTGGGGAAGGCAGTTATGGCAGGCATTATACTGTGGGGAAGGCAGTTATGGCAGGCATTATACTGTGGGGAAGGCAGTTATAGCAGGCATTATACTGTGGGGAAGGCAGTTATGGCAGGCATTATACTGTGGGGAAGGCAGTTATGGGGGGCATTATACTGTGGGGAAGGCAGTTATGGCAGGCATTATACTGTGGGGAAGGCAGTTATGGCAGGCATTATACTGTGGGGAAGGCAGTTATGGCAGGCATTATACTGTGTGGAGGGCAGTTATGGGGGGCATTATACTGTGGGGAGGGCAGTTATGGGGGCAATGACGGGGTATATTATATACAGAAGGCTCAGGGGATATTCAATGGCGCAGCATGCAAATAGGGGGTGTGGCATGCAAAAAGGGGTGTGGCCTAAATAATCATTCAATAATCAACCGTTTGCGTTGCAGAATAGCAGGCGTTACTGTAGAGTTCGGACATGGCGCACTAAACGGATTTTACCCTCTGCATTGAAAAGCTGGCGGAAAAATGACAGAAAGGACACGATGCAGATCTGAACATCCACAGAAGGCCTTTAAAGGGTTTTTTAAGGGGTGATGGTCCGATTCTCAGCATCAACACTGATCAGCTGTTTTGAAGGGGCTGCGGCACTGAATGACTGGGAGACGGCGGTCGTACCAGTCACCCATCGGATATTGATAACTCGTCTTGAGAATAGGCCGTCAACTTTCTCTTCCCACACTTCACGGTTTCTTCAAGTACAATGTATATTGATCGGTTTTCGGAAAACCCATCCCTAGGAGGCAGAAAAAAAATCTCTCTGGAATTCAGAGACCGCTGCTGACTTTCTAATCAGTGGCATGTCACAAATTGGTCGTGCATTGCTAAAACCGTAGCCTGTGAATGCATTTGTTTTGGTGCAGAATATGCAACGAAAATCTGCTGTGTGCGAACGCCGCCATGTCTAATCCTGGAGGTTCTCAGTACTGCAGATATGTGACATAATAGTGATCATGGGGGCATTTTACTTATCACATTGAGGAACACTACAGTAAGGGATTGTCCACACGTAACGGAATTGAGGATGGAGAATACGCAGAATACCGTAGCAGGAAAATGGGCGAGATTTAACAAATCTCATTCACACACCAAATAAAATTTCCGTGGAGAAATTCCCTTGCCTTGCGTATTTTTCATGTCAATTCCTGCTGCGGAAAGTGACTGAATTGCTGCGTTTTTCAGAGACGTCACCGTCTCCCAACATTGAGGAAAACGCAGCAAAATACAAACCATTATCTGTAGTAAGAAAAATGCAGGGAATGGTGCGGTTTTTCTGCAGCGGAATTTCTGCTACTTTCAGCGGAATTGCGGCAGAAATTTTCTGCATCAATTTCGTTACGTGTGGACAAGCCCTAAAGGTCATTTTACACTTACTGCCAATTATCGGCAAATGCGCAGTCACAAAATACTCGTTCCCGATAATTTACCTGCGTGAACAGCGAAACGATCAGCCGAGGAACGGGCAACCTGCTCGTTCATCAGCTGATCGCATTGTTTTAAATACTGAAACTTATCGTTGTCGGCAGTGCATCTCGGTGAACAGGGAGACGCGCTGCCGACATGATGATAATGGATGGGGACGAGAGATCGGAGTAACGAGCGCTCATCCCCATCCATAGCTCCGTGTGACAGGAGCAAATGAGCGCCGATCAACGAACGGTCTCATTGATCGGCGCTCCTTTACCTGGCCTAGGCCGGGCCATGCAATACCATCTTAAAGCCCCTATTACACCGGCTAATTCTGGGCGGTGCAGCGAGCGCCGATCAACGAGGCATGGTGGATCGGCGCTCGTTTGCTCCTGTCACGCGGAGCTATGGATAGGGACGAGCGGTCGTTACTCCGATCACTCGTCCCCATACATTATTATCATGCCAGTCTCTCTGTTTACACACCAAGATGTGCTGCCGACATTATAATTCACTTTTTTTTTTTAGTGTTTGCGCCTTCATCTGCTAATCGTTCCCCTGTTTACACACGGCAATTATCAGCAACGAGCGTTCTATTAGCACGGGTCTGCCCGATAATCGCCCAGTGTAAAAACCCCCCTTTAGTCTTTGCCCGTCCAGAACCGGCTGACAATAAGGAACAATCGCATTCAGATGCACAACAAACTTAGGTTCGGATCAATGTATAACAAGGCAGCTCTGCCAGGAAAAGATGAAACCCGATTACACATTTTTATACTGCAGAAACAAAGTGCAGTGGGAGGAGGATGCAGAACTTTTTGTAATCATGGGAAGAGAACATCAGTGAATAGAGCGATTCTAATCACATGAATGTCACGAGAGGCCGGTGACCACTACTCCCATCATGGTCACACTGATCACATTCATTATACATGGCAGAAAAGACCTAAGGGAAACAAGAGAAAGCCCTTTGAGGCCAGTAACCCAAACCCGGTCCAGGCCCTGCCACAATGAGGTTCTGCAGCAGCGGGATGACCCAGTCCTGCACTCGCTGCTCGTGTAATTCATGGAGCCTGAAAATCTACTGGCTGCCAAGTAGGGCTCTAGTTAACAGGGCTTGCTGTGACTTGTAGTTAAAGGGGGCTTCCCCTAGATAGGTGACAAATGTTAGATCAGAAAGGGTCCGCCCGCCGGGAGGGATACGATGTTGTGCTCGACAGTTTCTATCAGTCCCATAGACATTCTATGAAGTGAGAGCTCGATCGTCGCTCTATTTAAACTCCTCCCTATTGCGGTCGTGCGATCTCAGTGATCAGATCCCCCACAGATTTACATTCATCTTTACAGGGAGATTTTCATTATTATGTAAATTAAGCTCAATCATTTTTTGGAAACTTTCTAACAATTTGTTTTTGAATTAATAACCATTATCCAGATCTCGGCTTGCGGTCAGTGAATGAAAACATTGTTGCTTGCAACTAGAATCACATCAAAGTACATTATAACGCAAAAAACTTCCGTGGGTTTCACTCATTACAATGCAAAAAATGTATCCAGCCATTTCTTCGCTATATCTTTACCTGGAACAGTGGGTGACTACTAATATGGCCACGGCTACAGCTCCCACAGAGGTCGTCACCAAGTATTTCTATAAACTCCTACAAATTTGCCAAGTTAAAGGGTACTTTCAATGCTGCTAGCGTTCTCGTCTCCTGCCAGAAGGAACCTGATGGTTGCACTATTGCTCGTTCTGCCGGCTACGTTCCCTGCTGTTCGCTTTAATGTCCGGCAGAAAATAACACCAGGAACATTGGAGATACCCTTTAAAGGGTAACTAAACTTTTTTAAAAACTTGACATGTCATAATGACATGTCAGAAGTTTTGATCGCTGGGGGTCTGAATACGGAGACCCCCGCCGATCACTAAAGCAAGAGGCAAAAGCGCTCATCACGTGCCGCTTCATTTCTGACCGGCTCGTAGAAAGTCTAAGGGCCCATTCATACGAGCGTGAATATCGTCCGTGTGCTGCGCTTGGAAATCACGCACAGTACACGGACCCATTGATTTCAAAGGGGCCGTTCACACATGCGTGAGTTTTCACGTAGTGAGAGTCCGCTGCGTGAAACTCCCTGCATGTCCTATGTTGGTGCGGCCATTAAAGTCAATAGGTGCGTGATTTGCACATCAATTCGTTTAAAAAAAGTGCTTTGCGTGTGAGAGAAAAACGCATGCCACGCAAGAGCCCGTACGCCGCTGCGAGGAAAGCCGATCAGAAAAGCGGCGGCACGACGCTCATCTGAGCGATTCTGCCGCTTTGTTTTAGCGACCGGAGGGGGTCTCAGTGTCACTATAACCTGTCAAAAGTTTTTCAAAAGTTTAGTTACACTTTAAGCAAAGCTATGGGAGTATGGAATGGCCGCGGTTTAGAAAAAAGCGGTTATTGGCCATGCGGTTTTTAACGTGTTTTCCATGTAAACGTGCTGCCAATAACTTCATTGCATAATTGCAGCCAACGTGGTAAACTGCACGCTAAACTACCGGCCTGTGTGAATTGAGTCTTAGTAGTCGCAATCGTTTTTTGCCGCAAAGCGCAAATTGACCGCTATGTGTGAACACAGCCTAAAGATGACCATAATGATTATCATTCAGCTCTACTTGTCACCCAGCTTTCCTGCGCTAACAGAAATGAACGGCTGAAAATAATCAGAAGGAGACGGATCCTGTACATTAGATCTTTTAAGACTTGAGAATCTTTTCATTCTGAGAACAGGACTTGTGTTCGCTTCTCAAGTCAGGAAACAGATAAAGTCTGGGGGGGGGGGGAACTGACGGACCCCAACCAAGGTCCTCTGCAATCAGAAAACTGAAAAATTGCCAAAAAGCAATCAGTGAAGCTGAAGGTTACAAGTGGAGTTTAGGACGGAGGCGAAAGGCCCGATAAATAGGTACCACATGTGGAAGGCGGAGGATCTGGCTGTGTAATATGACTACAGCTCAGCCCCTGACACCACGAGCAGCAGCCGCCTACAAAACTCCTCCAAAGCTTTAAAATAAAACAGATGGCTGCAGTGCCCGGGGCCCCTGCCCACAACACTGGAGCCTTCACTACCAGGGACACTGCCCACATGTCAAAGCTGCTGAGAACGGGGCCTGCCAAGGCCTACAGGCAGAAATGTACCAGCTAATAAACGTTGAGAGGGGCATCAAAACTGAATTTTTATTTCACTGGAAAATCATAGCAGTATTATATATAGTAGTTATACTCTTGTATATAGGGGGCAGTATTATAGTAGATATATTCTTGTACATAGGGGGCAGTATTATAGTAGTTATATTCTTGTATATAGGAGGCAGTATTATAGTAGTTATATTCTTGTATATAGGAGGCAGTATTATAGTAGTTATATTCTTGTATATAGGAGGCAGTATTATAGTAGTTATATTCTTGTATATAGGGGGTAGTATTATAGTAGTTATATTCTTGTATATAGGGGCAGTATTATAGTAGTTATATTCTTGTATATAGGGGGTAGTATTATAGTAGTTATATTCTTGTATATAGGGGGCAGTATTATAGTAGTTATATTCTTGTATATAGGGGGCAGTATTATAGTAGTTATATTCTTGTATATAGGGGGCAGTATTATAGTAGTAATATTCTTGTATATAGAGGCAGTATTATAGTAGTTATATTCATGTACATAGGGGGCAGTATTATAGTAGTTATATTCTTGTATATAGGGGCAGTATTATAGTAGCTATATTCTTGTATATAGGAACAGTATTATAGTAGTTATATTCTTGTATATAGGGGCAGTATTATAGTAGTTATATTCTTGTATATAGGGGGCAGTATTATAGTAGTTATATTCTTGTATATAGGGGCAGTATTATAGTAGTTATATTCTTGTACATAGGGGCAGCATTATAGTAGTTATATTCTTGTATATAGGGGACAGTATTATAGTAGTTATATTGCTGTATATAGGGGGCAGTATTATAGTAGTTATATTCTTGTATATAGGGGGCAGTATTATAGTAGTTATATTCTTGTATATAGGGGGCAGTATTATAGTAGTTATATTCTTGTATATAGGAGCAGTATTATAGTAGTTATATTCTTGTATATAGGGGCAGTATTATAGTAGTTATATTCTTGTATATAGGAGCAGTATTATAGTAGTTATATTCTTGTATATAGGGGCAGTATTATAGTAGTTATATTCTTGTATATAGGGGGCAGTATTATAGTAGTTATATTCTTGTATATAGGGGCAGTATTATAGTAGTTATATTCTTGTACATAGGGGCAGCATTATAGTAGTTATATTCTTGTATATAGGGGACAGTATTATAGTAGTTATATTGCTGTATATAGGGGGCAGTATTATAGTAGTTATATTCTTGTATATAGGGGGCAGTATTATAGTAGTTATATTCTTGTATATAGGGGGCAGTATTATAGTAGTTATATTCTTGTATATAGGGGCAGTATTATAGTAGTTATAGTCTTGTATATAGGGGCAGTATTATAGTAGTTATATTCTTGTATATAGGAGCAGTATTATAGTAGTTATATTCTTGTATATAGGGGCAGTATTATAGTAGTTATATTCTTGTATATAGGAGCAGTATTATAGTAGTTATATTCTTGTATATAGGGGGCAGTATTATAGTAGTTATATTCTTGTATATAGGGGGCAGTATTATAGTAGTTATATTCTTGTATATAGGGGGCAGTATTATAGTAGTTATATTCTTGTATATAGTGAGAAGTATTATAGTAGTTATATTCTTGTATATAGGAGGCAGTATTATAGTAGTTATATTCTTGTATATAGGAGCAGTATTATAGTAGTTATATTCTTGTATATAGGGGCAGTATTATAGTAGTTATATTCTTGTATATACGGGGCAGTATTATAGTAGTTATATTCTTGTATATAGGGGACAGTATTATAGTAGTTATATTCTTGTATATACGGGGCAGTATTATAGTAGTTATATTCTTGTATATAGGGGCAGCATTATAGTAGTTATATTCTTGTATATAGGGGGCAGTATTATAGTAGTTATATTCTTGTATATATGGGCAGCATTATAGTAGTTATATTCTTGTATATAGGGGGCAGTATTATAGTAGTTATATTCTTGTATATAGGAGCAGTATTATAGTAGTTATATTCTTGTACATAGGGGGCAGTATTATAGTAGTTATATTCTTGTATATAGGGGCAGTATTATAGTAGTTATATTCTTGTATATAGGAGCAGTATTATAGTAGTTATATTCTTATATATAGGGGCAGTATTATAGTAGTTATATTCTTGTATATAAGAGGCAGTATTATAGTAGTTATATTGTTGTATATAGGGGCAGTATTATAGTAGTTATATTCTTGTATATAGAGGCAGTATTATAGTAGTTATATTCTTATATATAGGGGGCAGTATTATAGTAGTTATATTCTTGTATATAGGGACAGTATTATAGTAGTTATATTCTTGTATATAGGAGCAGTATTATAGTAGTTATATTGTTGTATATAGAGGCAGTATTATAGTAGTTATATTCTTATATATAGGGGCAGTATTATAGTAGTTATATTCTTATATATAGGGGCAGTATTATAGTAGTTATACTCTTGTATATAGGGGGCAGTATTATAGTAAATATATTCTTGTATATAGGAGCAGTATTATAGTAGTTATATTCTTATATATAGGGATCAGTATTATAGTAGTTATATTCTTGTATATAGGAGGCAGTATTATAGTAGTTATATTCTTGTATATAGGGGCATTATTATACTAGTTATATTCTTGTATATAGGAGCAGTATTATAGCAGTTATATTCTTGTATATAGGAGGCAGTATTATAGCAGTTATATTCTTGTATATAGGGGCAGTATTATAGTAGTTATATTCTTGTATATAGGGGCAGTATTATAGTAGTTATATTCTTGTATATAGGGGCAGTATTATAGTAGTTATATTCTTGTATATACGGGCAGTATCATAGTATATTCTTGTACATAGGGGCAGTATTATAGTAGATATATTCTTGTACATAGGGGCAGTATTATAGTAGTTATATTCCTGTATATAGGAGCAGTATTATAGTAGTTATATTCTTGTATATAGGGGGTAGTATTATAGTAGTTATGTTCTTGTATATAGGGGCAGTATTATAGTAGTTATATTCTTGTACATAGGGGGAAGTATTATAGTAGTTATATTCTTGTATATAGGGGCAGTATAGTAGTTATATTCTTGTATATAGGGGCAGTATTATAGTAGTTATATTCTTGTATATAGAGGGTAATATTATAGTAGTTATATTCTTGTATATAGGGGGCATTATTATAGTAGTTATATTCTTGTATATAAGAGGCAGTATTATAGTAGTTATATTGTTGTATATAGGGGCAGTATTATAGTAGTTATATTCTTGTATATAGAGGCAGTATTATAGTAGTTATATTCTTATATATAGGGGCAGTATTATAGTAGTTATACTCTTGTATATAGGGGGAAGTATTATAGTAGTTATATTCTTGTAAATAAGAGGCAGTATTATAGTAGTTATATTGTTGTATATAGGGGCAGTATTATAGTAGTTATATTCTTATATATAGGGGCAGTATTATAGTAGTTATATTCTTGTATATAGGGGGCAGTATTATAGTAGATATATTCTTGTATATAGGAGCAGTATTATAGTAGTTATATTCTTATATATAGGGATCAGTATTATAGTAGTTATATTCTTGTATATAGGAGCAGTATTATAGCAGTTATATTCTTGTATATAGGAGGCAGTATTATAGCAGTTATATTCTTGTATATAGGGGCAGTATTATAGTAGTTATATTCTTGTATATAGGGGCAGTATTATAGTAGTTATATTCTTGTATATACGGGCAGTATCATAGTATATTCTTGTACATAGGGGCAGTATTATAGTAGATATATTCTTGTACATAGGGGCAGTATTATAGTAGTTATATTCCTGTATATAGGAGCAGTATTATAGTAGTTATATTCTTGTATATAGGGGGTAGTATTATAGTAGTTATGTTCTTGTATATAGGGGCAGTATTATAGTAGTTATATTCTTGTACATAGGGGGAAGTATTATAGTAGTTATATTCTTGTATATAGGGGCAGTATAGTAGTTATATTCTTGTATATAGGGGCAGTATTATAGTAGTTATATTCTTGTATATAGAGGGTAATATTATAGTAGTTATATTCTTGTATATAGGGGGCATTATTATAGTAGTTATATTCTTGTATATAGGGGGCAGTATTATAGTAGCAATATTCTTGTATATAGGGGGCAATATTATAGTAGCTATATTCTTGTATATAGGGGCCGTATTATAGTAGTTATATTCTTGTATATAGGGGCAGTATTATAGTAGTTATATTTTTGTATATAGGGGCAGTATTATAGTAGTTATATTCTTGTATATAGGGGCAGTAATATAGTAGTTATATTCTTGTACATAGGGGGCAGTATTATAGTAGTTATATTCTTGTATATAGGGGGCAGTATTATAGTAGTTATATTCTTGTATATAGGGGCAATATTATAGTAGTTATATTCTTGTATATAGGGGGCAGTATTATAGTAGTTATATTCTTGTATATAGGGGGCAGTATTATAGTAGTTATATTCTTGTATATAGGGGCAGCATTATAGTAGTTATTTTCTTGTACATAGGGGCAGCATTATAGTAGTTATATTCTTGTATATAGGGGCAATATTATAGTAGTTATATTCTTGTATATAGGGGCAGTATTATAGTCGTTATATTCTTGTATATAGGAGCAGTATTATAGTAGTTATATTCTTGTACATAGGGGCAGCATTATAGTAGTTATATTCTTGTACATAGGGGCAGTATTATAGTAGTTATATTCTTGTATATAGGGAGCAGTATTATAGTAGTTATATTCTTGTACATAGGGGGCAGTATTATAGTAGTTATATTCTTGTACATAGGGGGCAGTATTATAGTAGTTATATTCTTGTACATAGGGGGCAGTATTATAGTAGTTATATTCTTGTACATAGGGGTCAGTATTATAGTAGTTATATTCTTGTATATAGGAGACAGTATTATAGTAGTTATATTCTTGTATATAGGGGGCAGTATTATAGTAGTTATATTCTTGTATATAGGGGGCAGTATTATAGTAGTTATATTCTTGTATATAGGGGGCAGTATTATAGTAGTTATATTCTTGTACATAGGGGGCAGTATTATAGTAGTTATATTCTTGTATATAGGGGGCAGTATTATAGTATTTATATTCTTGTATATAGGGGGCAGTATTATAGTAGTTATATTCTTGTATATAGGGGCAGTATTATAGTAGTTATATTCTTGTATATAGGGGGCAGTATTATAGTAGTTATATTCTTGTACATAGGGGGCAGTATTATAGTAGTTATATTCTTGTATATAGGGGCAGTATTATAGTAGTTATATTCTTGTATATAGGGGCAGTATTATAGTAGTTATATTCTTGTATATAGGGGGCAGTATTATAGTAGTTATATTCTTGTATATAGGGGGCAGTATTATAGTAGTTATATTCTTGTATATAGAGGGCAGTATTATAGTAGTTATATCCTTGTATATAGGGGGCAGTATTATAGTAGTTATATTCTTGTATATAGGAGGCAGTATTATAGTAGTTATATTCTTGTATATAGAGGGCAGTATTATAGTAGTTATATCCTTGTATATAGGAGCAGTATTATAGTAGTTATATTCTTGTATATAGGGGGCAGTATTATAGTAGTTATATTCTTGTATATAGGAGCAGTATTATAGTATTTATATTCTTGTATATAGGGGGCAGTATTATAGTAGTTATATTCTTGTATATAGGGGCCAGTATTATAGTAGTTATATTCTTGTATAGAGGCAGTATTATAGTAGTTATATTCTTGTATATAGGAGGCAGTATTATAGTAGTTATATTCTTGTATATAGGAGGCAGTATTATAGTAGTTATATTCTTGTATATAGGAGGCAGTATTATAGTAGTTATATTCTTGTATATAGGGGCAGTATTATAGTAGTTACATTCTTGTATATAGGAGCAGTATTATAGTAGTTATATTCTTGTATATAGGGGCAGTATTATAGTAGTTATATCCTTGTATATAGGAGCAGTATTATAGTAGTTATATTCTTGTATATAGGGGGCAGTATTATAGTAGTTATATTCTTGTATATAGGAGCAGTATTATAGTATTTATATTCTTGTATATAGGGGGCAGTATTATAGTAGTTATATTCTTGTATATAGGGGCCAGTATTATAGTAGTTATATTCTTGTATAGAGGCAGTATTATAGTAGTTATATTCTTGTATATAGGAGGCAGTATTATAGTAGTTATATTCTTGTATATAGGAGGCAGTATTATAGTAGTTATATTCTTGTATATAGGAGCAGTATTATAGTAGTTATATTCTTGTATATAGGGGGCAGTATTATAGTAGTTATATTCTTGTATATAGGGGGCAGTATTATAGTAGTTATAGTCTAGTATATAGGGGCAGTATTATAGTAGTTATATTCTTGTATATAGGGGCAGTATTATAGTAGTTATATTCTTGTATATAGGGGCAGTATTATAGTAGTTATCCTCCACACAGCAGCTGACCACATCTGGACTTGAGAACTGAAGGTGGTTTTCTTTAATCAGTGTGAGCCCGGCCCTTACATTTGCATCCATCTCCAGCACAATTTTATTTATTTTTCCTCATTTATAGAAAAGTTGGTTTCTGTTCCTACAAAAGACCAATTCACACAAGGCCAATTAGGCCATTTTTACTTCCAGGACATGCGGCCTTTGTAAAAACTTGATTGGCAATATGAAAATATAATTAACTTTTTTTTTTACTGCCTTCGGGCACAAATTCCAGAGTATTTACAAGTTTTCATATTGCATATAAAGAAGTATAACATTCTAAAAGACAGAACAGAGTTATTTTTGTTTTAACCTTGTAAATTGTCTGCAGAACTTCGTAAAAATAATTTTGCACACAATATACAGCAGAAATCCAACTTCTGATAATCTGGAAAGTCGGGCGCTGTCCGTATAGATGTGATATTAAGTGGAACTTCACAACACCAGAAGCAGAGAACCAATAAAAACAGTTTGTAGACTTTTCTATGACATTCGATAATCTGGCACCTATCAGGTCCCATTGATGCCGGATTAAAGGACCATTATTGTACATCATAAATACAGTCATTAGTAAAGGGAGAGGATTGTGGATTTAGGAGACGTGCTGCACCTCGGCATCTATCAGTTTTCTTATGTGAACGTCTGCGCGTTCAGGCGACAAGAGACGAGTGGCGTTTCTTGGCGTCACTCTGTGTGCATCTTAGATTTTTAATTAAAATGGCGTGCGAGTCGGCTCCCTCCCTGTGCAGCGGGGAGCAGAAAAGAAACAATTGATATTCCGATTATTTTATTAACACGACTTCACACACAAATCGGCGCAGTGTAATTATCAGGATCTGGAACACAAATGCAGGGAGGAACGATCGACTTTGAATTTTTATACCAACGCGGCTGCAAATGTGCGCAAAAGAACACAACTGCCTTCCCATTTACATGAATATTCAGAGAGTCCGGCACGGTCGCTGACTACCAAGTATTGAAAACAATACATCAAAACAAGTGGAAGAGTTGTCCATAGCAACCAATCAGATTTCAGCTCTCATTTTTCAGATTTGGAAAAATAATGCATCAACCTGATTGGTTGCCACGGACAACCGCTCCGTTTTTTTCTTGCACTGGTTTCGAAGAATGTATCCAAATGTATTAAAGAGAACTTGTCTCCTCTCATGACGTCTGTTTTAGTTAACATTTGCATTCCCCCGAAAATAATAAGTCTGGACTATTTTTTATTAGAACTCTGCATTGTACCGTTCCTCTGTTATTCCTCCTAGAAAGGTATGACCAATTTGGCAGCTGGGTGTTGGGGTTGTGTCCCTACACTGCCTGATAATGTCCAATCAGTGCTGACATAGCAAGAATGTAGGAAAACACCCCATTGACGAGGGAAACTAACAGCCAGTTGTCAATTTATTCCTACATTTCTAGGAGGAATAACAGAGGAATGAAAAAGTGGAGTTTTAAGTCATTTAAGTCCCTGCTCACTGTACGCTAGAGTCCAGTGGGCAGTCTCAATCATTGATTGACAGCCTTCCCATGCACACAGAAACAGCTGCCAATCACTGAGTAGGACCGCCCACTGGACTCTTAAGGCCAGAGCAAGCAGTATGAATTACATGTTATCTTGTATCTTTTCACACACAACTATGTATCAATCTGCTCAGCTCTTCCGGCTCTACTACATGTTGCTCACAGATCGGATTGCACCTTTGAAGGGTTTCTTTTAGGGAAGTTATAGAGGACTAGAAAAACATGGCTGAAAAAACACACTATTAGATGCGGATTGTACCTGCGCAATTTCCTGGGGTCTTGATGCGGATTTTATGCACCAAATTCAGCAACATGTGCATGTAGCAGAAAAGGCACCTGTCAGTAGTAAGTTGCTTTACTATTCCCGAAACTTCAGTTTATAATGTGGGCGGGTTTGGAACACTAAGCCCCAGCTAAATAACAGCATACCGGTGGTTTAGTGGCTCCAAACCTACTGACAGTTTCCCTTTAAAGGGTAACTAAACGTTCAACAAACTTCTGACATGTCACAGTGACACGTCAGAAGTTTTGATTGGTGGGGGTCAGAGTACGGAGACCCCCACCGATCTCTAAACCGCAGCGGCAGAAGTGCTCGTGTGAGCGCTCAGCCGCTTCGTGTCTGTTTGGCTTTTTCCGGAAAACAATGTAGCGGAGTGCGGGCTCAATAGAAAGAATATGTACCGATACATCGACTATGCGGAAAAAGACGAACATACACGAAGGGGCTGAGCGCTCACACCAGCACTTCTGCCGCTTCGGTTTAGCGATTGGTGGGTGGGGTCGCCGTGCTCGGACCCCCACCAATAGAAACTTCTGACACGTCACTATGACATGTCGTAAGTTTGTTAAATGTTTAGTTACCCTTTACGCTTTGTAGAGGGGTTTATTTTTTGCCTAGTGAATCCTCTCAAATAAGGGGGTCTTTTGGAGAAGACCACCCTCTTAACCAGTCCAGATCTCCTGTGACAGATTTCAGTTCCATCATATCCTATGTATACAGGTAGTCATCTTTGAGGACCACCCCTCTAGAAGACCATTTTTTAGTGTGTGAAAATCACGCACAGCACACGGCTGCACATCCATGCGCGGTGCGTGATTTACACATCAACTCCATTGAAAAATAAAAACGGATGTGATTTGCGATTGTGTGAAAAACACACGCCACTCGCAAAGCACAGATGCAATAACGCAACGCACACGGACCAGATTTACGCGCTTATTTCACGCGTGTGAATCGGATATCGCTTGTGTGACTGTAGCCTTACAGAGACTGCACCGTGCTTTGTAAAATACTTCGTGTTTCACTTCCTCACCATTTTCAAGATCTCAGTTTACTTTCAGTGAATACATATTTTTCCCTACATCCAAACCTGTACAGGTCCAAGGCGATGTTCACATGCGTTTGAGAATGTCACAGATTGTCATATTTGACAGGAAAAAAAAATTACGATTTTTTTTTTTCCCTTCGAAATGACAATCATCTTGGCAAAGCCCGACGGACCACATTATAAGTCAAAGGGGCCTATTGGGCGAGGTGGTATCAGTTGTGCGACGGCTGCGGCTAAGTGCCGTGGCTTCCATTATAAACGGAAACCACAACGCAAGTGTGAATAGAGCTTATGAAGGTGCAGTTACACACGGCAGATCCTGTTGCAGAAAATTTCTAACAACTAAAATTCTGTTCCATTCATCTTAATGGAACCTGCAGAAATCCATCCAACAACCACATTTGGATTTTCACGGTTGACATTTCCCAGAGAGCAGAGAGGTTGTCACACATCCGTCTACAAGAAGTCAGGTTAGGCGGATATCTCTTCTGCCTGTGTCAGTTGTCACTGCAGTTCTGACATTCTATTCATGATCAAGGAAGAGGAGGAAGAGCAATGCCAGATGAAGGACAGCCATAGAGAATTGAGAAAATAAATTTGGTCTAAATGGCAAGAATAATATATTGTTCTGAATTTGCATCAATTCTCAGCCAATAGAACGCCCTACAATTTACTTGCATGAAACATGATGATTCCTAGTCATCTCCTGAGAGCACTTGACGACCATTCTCCCATTGAAGAATTATGACAAGCGCATGTGAGAAAGTGGAAGCGAGACCCTATTGGGTATTTTACAACTGTACCCGAAGACTATTTTTTTTATGCAGAAATAGCCTTTTAAAGGGTGTGTACACTTTTGCAACCAATTAATTTTTTATTGCTGCATTTCAAACAATAAAATGAAAATGAAGCAACTTTGCACACAGTCTTGGTTAGAAATCGATCATTTTGTGTATTCACCTACTATGCAAACCTATGTGTCTCCATGGTTACAGACTACAAACAACCCGTGTGTAGTCTGACCTGGCTGACATGTTATCATCTGGCCCTTCCCTGTATCGTCTGTAGATTAACAAGAAGACGGGACAGAGGGAGAAAAGTAACATGCCTGCAGGATCAGACTACAGTTTGTAGTCTGTAACTATGGAGACACATCAAGCAAAAAGGGAGACACAGGAGCTGTATACACAAAATGGTAGAAGATATTTAGTCAACACTATTTGCAAAGTTACTTCATTTTTTTTTTTTAATGCATTAGAGCAATACCAAAAAGTTGCATAAGTCTACATACCCTTTAAATGCTATTTCCATTTAGGCCTCAAGCACACGGCTGTGCTCGTAGTCACGGTCCGCGATTACAGGCACGTCCGCACGCAGACAGCCACCCGCATTTTCGGCCCGTGCTCACATATAAAGTGGGGCCTTACAATGTTTAAATCAGTTACCAAAACCGGGAAATTTACCTTTAATTTAGCACGATACTTGGGAAGCAGCAGAGAAGTATAGAAAACATTTGGTGGCCCCCAGTCCCTTGAGAAGAGCAAATTCTCCAGAGGCCATTACCTTCCCTTCAGCGAGTGGGAGGTTCATAAGAAACAGGACACCCAATTACCAGAGTTTACCAATGTCTATAAACACAGAGGCCGCCAATTACTGCAACAGTTAACCATGTCCCTGCCAAAAGAGGTAACCTGGAATCCCCAAAAAAATCTCATTTTGTATGCATGTGTGTATGTGTGTATGTATGTATGTGTGTGTATGTGTGTGTATGTGTGTGTATGTGTGTGTATGTGTGTGTATGTGTGTGTATGTGTGTGTATGTGTGTGTATGTGTGTGTGTGTGTGTGTATGTATGTATGTGTGAGTGAGCGTGTATGCGTGTGTGTGCGAGTGTGTGTGCGAGTGTGTGTGCGAGTGTGTGCGCGAGTGTGTGCGCGAGTGTGTGCGCGAGTGTGTGCGCGAGTGTGTGTGCGCGAGTGTGTGCGCGCGAGTGTGTGCGCGCGAGTGTGTGCGCGCGAGTGTGTGCGCGCGAGTGTGCGTGCGCGTGTATATATTTGTGCGTGCGCAGCTATAACATTCCCATAGTTTTCTGTGCGGAAAATATAATTCAAGAGAGTATATATATATATTTTTTATTTATTTTTTTGGTTCAGGCCCAGTTCACACAGGCCTTAACCGGAATCAGTGGCAAAGAAAAAAAAAAGAAAAAAAAACAGCCAATGCCGCCTCCCAATTATTTCAATTTCCTGTGACGGTTTTTAGCCGCTCGCGGTGGAAAAATGCCACTTGCTCTTTATTGCCACAGATCCGCCTCTGACCTCCCATTGAAATCAATGGCAGGAAGCAGAGAAAGCGTTTTGCGCTGCGTTTTTTGCCTGCGGCGCTCAATGGCTGCGGGCGAAAAACGCTGTGAAAATAGTGACAAGAAATTGCAGGCAGGTCAAAATCTGCCTCAAAATTCCTGGAGGAGATTTTTCTGCGTGAAATTTTCTTCTACTTATTTATTTATTTTAAAAACAAAAAAAACGAAATGGTTATATAAATGGATCGCACGAATACCATAAGTATCGATAGCGGTTTAATTCATGATTGCCCCATTTATTTTTTTTGCAGGTTAAACACCTGTTTTTTCTTTAAAGTGGTTGTCGAAAATCAGAAAAACATGGCTGCATTGTTACAGAAACAGCGCCACTCCTGTCCTTGGGTTGCATCTGGTATTGCAGCTCAGCTCCATTGAAGTGAATGGAGCGGAGCTGCAATACCATAGACAACCTGTGGAGAGGTGTGGCACTGTTTCTGTAACAAGGCAGCCATGTTTTTCTGATCCTGGACAATCCCTCGCTGTTTGGTGTGTCCTTACATTAACACTGCACATCCGTCGCTCCCGTACATATAAATCATTCAACACTTGGGAAAGTATCAGCTGTCAATTAGCACTAAATCATTAAAACGCACACGTTTATTATAATCCAGGGAGAATTTTCGATCCAAAATGTTAGAAGCAAAACGTGAGAAGTTTATAAATAAATTCATTTTTTTCATTATTCGCTGACATGTAAATGGTTATTCCATCGCTTGAGCTAGAATCCCAAAAATAAAAATATAAAAAATGTGAAGGTCGAACATCAGTTTTAGCCACATCTTGAAGACTACAGAATTTAGGTTTGGCCAATTTGGGCTGATTCAGCGGAAGATCATGTGGAAATATTGCGCAAACTATCAATTGTGGCGATTCATCTGCAGTTATGCGTAAATGGCGGCACAGGGAGAACCTATAGTCCGTATTACGCATGAAATGAGGCACAGAGAAGTCCAGCACGAGCCCACGGCAGACTATGGGCATCATATAACGAGTGCATGTCATTTATCGGGGCGTTATAACCTTGTACACGGCGATTATCACCACAATGCGACATTCTTCATCTAACTGCGCTGGTGAACACGGCCTAAGCTTCTCAAGAAAAAAATAATTCCGACCAAAAGGCCATGGAAATCACAAGAGCTCAGAGTCCAAAGTCCCATCTCATAAAGTTGCATGAAGTAGAAATTGTAGCACTTTCATCCCTAATCTCCTCCTCCTCCTCCTCCTCCTCTTCTTCTTCTTTGATCCGTTCCAGTTTCATATTGCAGTTCCAAACTCACAAAAATATATAAAGAAATATTCTACTAGATGTGTCCCAGGAGATCAACCATTTTTTTCCTCAAAAACTTCAGCTCAGAACTGTGTCTGGCTGTGAGGCACCTGGCTGCAGCAAGAGCCCTCCCCCACAGGAGCCCAGATATGATGACCCCAACCATCTCAGTCGAAAATAAGGCCGGATTCACACAAGCGTGTTCGGTCCGTGATATACGGTCCATATGTCAGCCACATTTCCCAGACCGAAGACACTGCAGGGAGCCGGGCTCCTAGCATCATTGTTATCTATGAATCTAGGTGTCTCTGCCTCCCCGTGGAACTGCTGTCCCGTACTGAAAACACGATTACAGTACTGGACAGTTTTCCCGCAGCGAGGCAGGGACTCCTTGCGTCATACGGCTCCCTGCAGTGTGTTCGGTCCAGGAAATGCGGCCGACATGCGGACTGTATATCACCCACCAAACAAGCTCGCGTGTGAGGCTCCTAAAAGGGATCAGGAGGAAATGAACACCTGTGTTTCCTGCAAGATTTCTACATTCTGTAACGTGTAAGGGCCGATTCCCACGGTACGGTCAAATCGCGGTTTATTGCTGCGATTACCACAAATTTGTGGCAAAACCGCTTCATTTTGTCGCACAGTGTCAATAGACCCTTCGGGATTCTGAACCGAAAACTCACAACAATTTTACCAAGTTAGGCCATGTTGAGGATTTAGGTGCAGATTCCAAGCCAAAATCCTCACCAAATCCGTAACCGTAATTTCGTAACCCCATTCACACGCTCTGGAAAAAACCTGCATGGAATAAAGAACGCGACTATAAAATCCACGGCACATTCATTCTTGCCACGGTTTCTGCATGGAAACGCCACGGATTGGCCCTATTATCATTGAATGTAGCCAATCAGCATGTGGATCCACTGGCTCATCAGTGGCAGAAATCAAAGATTCCATCTCAGATATCTGCTGGGGATTTTCTGAAAACTGTCCCGTGTGAATGCACCCATAGTGAATAGGGTTTAACAAAAGCCCATTCGGACTAGGGATGTCACGATACCAGAATTTGGACTTCGATACCGATACTTCGTGCAGTATTGCGATTTCGATACCAATTCGATACTTTGCCAACAGTAATAAAAAAAAAAAGTTCTTCCATTTTCTGATGTGAGGCGCGAGGTGTGATGATGACTAACCTCCACGTGCCTCACATTAATAGTAATTAACCCCATCATGTTTCTCAGTCATAATGGGTTAATGTGTGAGGTACATGATGGGGTTAATTACTATTAATGTGAGGCACATGGAGGCTAAATTCATCATCACACCTCGCGCCTCACAATAAGTGATAGAAAGCAGTTTTTATTGTATTTTTTTACAGCGCACACGTCATAAATGATGCAAAAAATTGTTGTGCAGGTTATTACGGCCGCGCCAATACGGAATATGTGTATTTTATGTATTGAGACTTATTTTAATGTTTATTGTAAAAAAGGTGTATGTGTATTTTTTTTAAATTTAACATTACTTTATGTTTTTACTTTATTTTTTAAACTTTAATGTTCTGGCATATATCTATATTACAGTACATTACCCTGTGGACGGATAGTACACAGGCAGTTGTTAAAACATACCTAAGTATGCCCTAACAGGAAATATGGTAGGACAGCCCTGGGGTCCTTTAATGGACCCTGGGCTGTCTGCCCATATATGGTATGTCCCTCAATCGTGTCACAGGAATTCCCTGTGCCGCGATCCAAGGGACATCCCCCTTCTCACTTCCTCTTGAATGCTGCAGTCCGCTGTGATCGCAGCATTCACGGGAATAACGGCGGAGATGAGAGGTTTCCCTGATCTCCGCCAGCGGGGCTGCGTCTGTGTAATTCAGCCATTGCCCCGCTCCTGACAGGAAGTCAGTGCGCGGTCAGTATGAGGTGATGCGGCTGGCGCTGCACTAATGAGCGGCGGTTCAGGCACTGAAGACAGAACATGGGGGTGTTTTGTAGTGCGGCCGCCATGTTCTGTTTTCAGTGCCGCCGCTCATTAGTGCAGCGCCAGCCGCATCACCTCATGCCGACGGCGCGCACATGTCAGGACTCCGGAGCGGGGCAATGACTGTATCACACAGCCGCAGCTCCACTCTCATAGTCATGTGTTACTATACTGCGGCCACACAGCTTAGTATCGAAATACATGAAACAACGGTATCGAACCGTTTGGGGATGCAGAGTATCGAAACAGTATCGAAGTTTCGATGCATCGTGCATCCCTAATTCACACATAGGGGATTATTCCGCTGCCCAGTCCACAGCAAAACCAACGTGTTACATGTGGATTTTGCAGAGGATTTGCTGCAGAATTCACCCTTTGCGCTAAAAACTTGAAGCATGCTTTGAATTTCAGGCCTAGGCCGAATTCAGACGAACGTGGGGAAACCCGGACGTGCAAAACAACCGTTTTTCACGTCAGAGTTGCACCGATCCGGCTCCCATTTCCACAGATCCCCATAGGAGTCTATCAAGGGATCTGTGAAAACGGAAGAAAACAGGACATGTTCTATTTTTCAACGGACCCTTCACACGGTCCATTGAAACAACGGCCCCATTGAAATACATGCGTCCCTGTCCCGGCCGGTGTTTTAACGGCAGTCACACGGGCGTTTTCAACGGTCGTCTGAATTCGGCCTTACGTGACAGATTCACAACAAAATCCACCGACAAACCTGCGGCAGAAAAATCTGTTGCTTCTGAACTCAAAAAATTTGAAAAATAAAAAATTGAAATAAAAAAACACATTTGGACAAATACAAAAAGACTCGAAGGCCACACAGAAAATATGCAAACTAGTCTATGGAGTGTAATAGTGCGATATCAGTGCTACGGCTCACAGTAACACGGGGGGGGGGGGGCTTTACAAGTTTAGTCTCAACAAAGCCTCCCACTGCAAGCGGTTTCAATTAAACTGTTCTAGGAGGCCTTAAGACAGGGAGACCGTCTGTGACTGATTAACCGCCCCTCCCCCCCCCCCACCGCAGCTACAACAAGAGCGCTCCAGCCATTGTGAAGACCACTCTACAAGTACACGGAGAGCAAATAGCAACACTTCAACCCCAATCTCAGCGCTCTGCCGGCAAGGAACACACATGGCCCCCGTCTAGTGGTTTCAAGAGGACGACCGCTTGTCAAAATATTGAGGTCGCAAAGACCTTCCTAATATAGCGCTATTATATTATTATTATATAGAATATAGAAGAACCGCAGGAAAAGTTGCAAATTTAGTATTCAGGGCTTCAAAAAGTTGATACAAAATAAAAGCGAACTTGTCAAATGTATCCCCTGGACCGGACAAGCAAAATAAGGTCTACAAGTTGTATCTGGCGTTCCCGCCACTGCGGTAAATTTGACGCATATGGTAGGACAGGAAAAAAGGCCGAAATAGCCCTGTGGGTCGGTTAAAGGGGGCTTGGATTTTTCCCAGTTAGGCCAAAGGTCACAGCAGACATTGGTTTTCATAAAAATGGCGCTCGGGGCAATATTTTTTTCATTTTTTTTTTTATACGCAATTGTGCCAGGTAACTTTATCAGATGATCATACGGACACCCCAGGGTCCAGGTGGAGGCACGAGGCACGCTGTGCCCCTCTACTAACCCCAGGCGTGTAGTGAATTCTCACGCTGAACATTGGCCTAGGCCACAAAATGACTATTAAGCTCCTCCTGAATAAAAACAACATGTCGCATTTTATCAGCTCCAACAACGAGTCTGTTTGGTTCCTGGCTGCTCACATCAGCTGTGATTCCGTTTTTATAACATCACCAGAAGGTGTTTCAAGGCCCAGAGAGCAAGGCCGCAGTGCCCCGAGCCCAGGCAAGGATTGGCATGTTGGCTTAAGTCTTGTACAGGGGCCCGGACCACCTGCATTCCCACAGTGTCAGGTTGCAGGCATGGCTGTAGACATTAATTTTACATTATCCCCTCTCACTGACTTCCAGGCGGCTGGTAAGAAACCCCCCACCCCCGAGGCGTCAGTCAAAGTGGAGAACTGGCACATTCAGTCAATACTAGAAAAGCTGCGAACCAATGGGAGAATGTGAGAATACAACCCACCCGTTATAATAAAGAAGACAGATATACTATATACACAGTACAACGCCTGCTGGAAGCCGGATACTCCAGAGAGTCTGACAATCCGGAAAAGAACTGCGATACAATGTAACATTTCATAAGATTAGATTCTGGTCTATTAAAAAACAAAAGTGACAGCCGCCAATTATGCATTAAAGATTTTTCCCAATTTAGGCATTTATGGCATATTCACAAGATGTGCCATAAGCGTCTAAAAGATGTGGGGACCTGCACCTATATGGGGAACAGGGGTCACCGAACCCTGGCTGCCGACTCCAGGCCTGGACTAGTGGGGAGGGGGTCACACACGCGCACTCTCCATTCTGCCCAGTGAGAGTCCTTGATAAAGGTGCAGGTCCCAGAGCTGGGACCTCATCTATCTGACAGTTATGGCATATCCTGTGTATATGACATATCTAGGTTGGGAATAACCATTTTATAGGGTTTCTCTGCTTTGGACAATTTGTACTTTTTAGAAGGGTCCCTTCAGCAGATCAGAGTCCTCCTACTGTGACCCCCCAGAGATCAGTTGGAATCTGTGAGGAAACCTGTCAGTAAGGCCCCATGCACACGACCATAGATTTTTTTTCCCGTAATAACTGTCCATAATTACAGATCTATTTAATTCTATGGCCGACGGACACCTTCCTGTATATTTACTGGAAGGTGTCTGGGCTGTAGAAAGGTTCTGTAAAAAACATTTTTGTCCTATTTTTTTATTTTACTGACCGCGCTCCCATACTTTATAATAAGAACACATAGCCCAAATGCGGCCGACTGTCCGTGGCCGTCCGTCGTGCACATGGGGTCAAAGTGTTTGGTTTCCCTGCAGCGCCACCACAGGAGAAATGAAGCATTACACAGTGTGTTGTCTGCGTAATACAGGACAGGTCCTCCAGAGATTGAGACGCTCTATGTAACCGCTCTCCACTCTGACCAAGAGATGAACAGAGGACCCCCCTCTATTAACTCAGAAACTCTAGATAGGGTGTATGACAATGGGTTCTCTAAACTGCCCAAGTGGGCCCACACCAGCGCCTGCTCCATCGGGCCCACACCGGACCACACCGACGCCTGCCCCGACACCTGTCCAGGCCCGCACCCGTCCCGCAACGGCCCCGGCCCACCCCAGCGCAGGACCGCAACCGCGCCGGTCCGCAACAGCACGGGGCCGCCCCAGCGCCGGCCCACACCAGCCCCAGCGCCGGCCCACTCTAGCGCTTGTCCCAAATTTTTGAATTTCTTCTACATGGCTTCCATTTTAATTCCCACAATTCCATCACCACCGGGTATTTACTTCTCAACCTGCAGGTGAACAACGCCCTTCACGCCATCAATCCCCAGCGAAGCGTCACAGACCATTAGAAGTGTTCACAAAAGGCAGCGATCTTTATCTGACTGCAGAGATTTCTGAGCTCCCCGACAAGCAAACACTGAAAAAGCTCCTTCAAAGTGATCAGAAGAATGCGGCCTGATTAAATCCACAGCCGCGTCCAAAGGGGAGAGTTGTTTTTTTTTCCTTTGCAAACGCCTCAGTAGAAATACCTTGAACCGGCGTATCCCTCCATTATAACTCGCTATCGGGTTACGCAGTAAATACACGCTGATTAGACGGTATTAGATTGCACGGTCCTCGCCACGTTTTATCTGCAGACGTACAATGGACAGACTACAGCTGTTTTTGTCAATTTTTTGCAAAAGAAAAAGAAGTCTCATGCCGCATAAGACGGCCCAATTAGTTGTAAGCTATGAAAAGATGGAGCCGGGCTTTCATCTTCAGCGGAGATGGCGACAAGTGGGCAAATGTCATGGAAACGTAACCTCGGGACGACTCTGCTGCATCTGCTGAAAGTATAAAAAAAAAAACACGCTCTGGTTGTATCAGCCGAGAACAGATGAGTTTTGTATTGTGCTCTGCGAATAATAAAGAGGAACGCAACGAAGGTTTCATCCTATTAATTGCCGACACCTGGTCATTTTAATATTTTCAAGTTATTTTTGGTGGGGAGGGGGCACTGTGGTAATACCGAAAAGAAAAGCATGCCCCATTCGTGTGCATCATGGGAACTCCACATTGAAGCGGAGTATGTTGGCGCTATGTAAATTTAAAACCTTATTCACACGAAGTTCAGAGTTTTATGTGCCAAAATACGCGCCAAAAAATACTTGATTTAGGCCTCATGCACACGGCCGTGCCCATAATCACGGCCCACGATTGCGGGCACGGCCGGCCGCATTTTCAGGCCATGCTCATACAAAGTATGGGAGCACGGCCCGTAAAAAATTAAAAGTAGGACATACTCCATAATTTCCGGCACGGACACCTATCCGAAGCAATACGGAAAGATGTCCGCGGCCAATAGAACCGGGTGGGTCCGTAATTGCGGACCGTGTTACAGTCTGCAATTACGGAGATTTTTTACGGTCATGTGCATGGGGCCTTAGGGCTAGTTCACACAGAATTTTTTTTACACTGTTTTTGACGCAAAAAAAACGCGCCTAAAAACGACCGAAATCTCCTCCCATTGATTTCATACAACATGCATTTTCTTCCTGTGGTTCCGTCTCTGACCTCCCATGGAAATCAATGGGATGCAGGGAAAGCGTTTTTCGCAGCGTCTTTTGCCTGCGGTGCGCAACAGCCGCAGCCGAAAAAACCTGGCAAAGAAAGTGGGCAGATTTTCCTGCCTACAAAAACTCTGTGTGAAAATACCCTAAGCTTTCTATTGAAATCAATCGGAAAGCGCGCCGTTAGTACATACAACGCATTTTTTTATGTGAGCGTATTTTAAAATGTGTCACGTAAAAAATTTATCAGGTCAATTCTTTGGCTTGTAAAATGCATCAAAACGCGCCAAATGTTCCCATAGTCTATGGAAGTCCTAATCAAGCGTCAAAAAACCATGCAAAAATCACGCACTAAATGCGCCAAAACTGCCTGTATTTTAAAAAGCACTTCACAAGAAACGCTTGACACATTTACATGTCGTGTTTTTTTTTTAGCGCCGTGCAAACATGCCCTAAAAATCAAAAATGAATAAAAAGTGAATATTGGTAAAAAAAAAAAAAAAAAAAAAGAACTATATAAACTAATTATATATTTTTTATAAATATGAACTTTATTGAAGAACGCTCCGTCCTGGCAGCCATATTGGCCTCTCCTAAACTAGAAAATCGGATTATAGGGGATTATTAATTTTTCATACGAGAAGAAATCTTGTAATATAAATCTTTTGTACCTTACACTTGTTTCCAGTACTTTAAATCCAGCCTGCAGTGTAAAGAATGGAGGTTTTCGTCCTGGTTGCTATGACTGTGTCTACAGACAAGTATATATGTGCATACTGTAAAAGTATATATAAATAAATAAAACTACAGTAGAGATCTGAACATGACCCTGGACATAGCTATGACAAGAATGAAAACCGCCATTCCTCACATTGGCGCCTACTTTCGGCTAAATTAAAGTCCCAATCTAGTATTCTGTAAGTAGCGCCAAATAGATTAAGCAGTGTTCGCTTGATCTAATTGGGCTGCCGGATCGGACTACACACAAGGTTTGTTTGTAGTCTGTAACCATGGAGACACATAGATCTGAGTAGAAGCTGTATACACAAAACGGTAAAAGATTTTACATTTTTATTACATTTTCTTCACTTTTTCAGGCTACATACCCTTTAATTGAATTATTTAACCAGATAGATCCCATATGCCACAGCTGCTGAAACCCCAGCAAGAAATGCGGTCGTTCCACATTCCTCACGTAAAAGTGAAGAGCGAGGGGGGATTATTGGTGGAATGTTTATCTGTCAGAGAGAAAGGTAGAAGGGAGAAAAAGAGGCCACAATATAGGAAATATATGAAGCCTTCACCCAGCGGCAGCCATATTCCATCTCCGCGTCTATTGAGACACGAGTTGGTTCCTGCGGCCACACAGTTTCACCTCAACTAAACCCCCAAAAACCACCCTGCAGCCCCAAACACCTACATGGGGGACGCTAGAAGAGTAAGGGTTGGAATATCATCAGCATCAGATATGTATCTCCAAGAAGAGTGGCAGAAGAAAAGTTACATCGTTTTGGGATGGGAAATCCAAACGATCATAAATACTATACATGATAACAGTGAATGGAAACAGTCAGCAATATTATTGTCACTCACCCTCGTAACAGCTAATATATGACTGCACCTCCTATAATGCAATCCACTAGAGCTCTGTCCATACACTGAGTAAGCAGGCGACGCTGGGAGACTTCAGCTCTGAATTCTGCAGAATGGGAATGCAGCTCTGGAGTATAATACAGGAGGTAACTCAGGGTCAGTACAGGATAAGTAATGTAATGTATGTACACAGTGACTCTACCAGCAGAATAGTGAGTGCAGCTCTAGAGTATAATACAGGATGTAACTCAGGATCAGTACAGGATAAGTAATGTAATGTATGTACACAGTGACTCCACCAGCAGAATAGTGAGTACAGCTCTAGAGTATAATACAGGATGTAACTCAGGATCAGTACAGGATAAGTAATGTAATGTATGTACACAGTGACTCCACCAGCAGAATAGTGAGTGCAGCTCTGGTGTATAATACAGGATGTAACTCAGGATCAGTACAGGATAAGTAATGTAATGTATGTACACAGTGACTCCACCAGCAGAATAGTGAGTGCAGCTCTGGTGTATAATACAGGATGTAACTCAGGATCAGTACAGGATAAGTAATGTAATGTATGTACACAGTGACTCCACCAGCAGAATAGTGAGTGCAGCTCTGGAGTATAATACAGGATGTAACTCAGGATCAGTACTGTATAAGTAATGTAATGTATGTACACAGTGACTCCACCAGCAGAATAGTGAGTGCAGCTCTGGAGTATAATACAGGATGTAACTCAGGATCAGTACAGGATAATAATGTAATGTATGTACGTATGTACACAGTGACTCCACCAGCAGAATAGTGAGTGCAGTTCTGGAGTATAATACAGGATATAACTCAGGATCAGTACAGGGTAAGTAATGTATGTACACAGTGACTCCACCAGCAGAATAGAGAGTGCAGCTCTGGAGTATAATACAGGTGTAACTCAGGATAAGTAATGTAATGTAATGTACACAGTGACTCCACCAGCAGAATAGTGAGTGCAGCTCTGGCGTATAATACAGGATGTAACTCAGGGTCAGTACAGGATAAGTAATGTAATGTATGTACACAGTGACTCCACCAGCAGAATAGAGAGTGCAGCTCTGGAGTATAATACAGGATGTAACTCAGGATAAGTAATGTAATGTAATGTACACAGTGACTCCACCAGCAGAATAGTGAGTGCAGCTCTGGCGTATAATACAGGATGTAACTCAGGGTCAGTACAGGATAAGTAATGTAATGTATGTACACAGTGACTCCACCAGCAGAATAGTGAGTGCAGCTCTAGAGTATAATACAGGATGTAACTCAGGATCAGTACAGGATAAGTAATGTAATGTATGTACACAGTGACTCCACCAGCAGAATAGTGAGTGCAGCTCTGGTGTATAATACAGGATGTAACTCAGGATCAGTACAGGATAAGTAATGTAATGTATGTACACAGTGACTCCACCAGCAGAATAGTGAGTGCAGCTCTGGAGTATAATACAGGATGTAACTCAGGATCAGTACAGGATAATAATGTAATGTATGTACGTTTGTACACAGTGACTCCACCAGCAGAATAGTGAGTGCAGCTCTGGAGTATAATACAGGATATAACTCAGGATCAGTACAGGGTAAGTAATGTATGTACACAGTGACTCCACCAGCAGAATAGAGAGTGCAGCTCTGGAGTATAATACAGGATATAACTCAGGATCAGTACAGGATAAGTAATGTCATGTATGTACACAGTGTCACCACCAGCAGAATAGTGAGTGCAGCTCTGGAGTATAATACAGGTGTAACTCAGGATCAGTACAGGATAAGTAATGTATATACACAGTGACTCCACCAGCAGAATAGTGAGTGCAGCTCTGGAGTATAATACAGGATGTAATGTATGTACACAGTGATTCCACTTTTTATGTAGATTAATTCTATATAGTAGTGGTGCCAGAGATGGACATGACCTTTAACAATCCAACTTTCCTTTCTAAAACAGTTTTTCTTTTTTGTATCCAGGATATATAAAATTGCTAATTTTTGCCGCTTCACTATCAATGCCCACGGCAGTTTTGAACGTGTCCACCCCTCACCAGCAGCCGCCTGCAGCCTTTGATGCATCAGATAATATCCTGCTCCTGTGTGGTGCCAGCCGGGTAGTTGCACCTTTGTTATAATGCAATCAGACAGCCCAGGACCTGCCTGTCCCAATAAAAACAAAACTGATGGACTGTCCCCCTAAATACTGTGATACCATCTGGGAGACTGACCGAAGGGTATAACTACTTGCCCTATATAAATGGCCAAATGGTGCGAGTCCGAAGGGTCTTCTAGAAGATCAGCCATTACGTGGTACCTGGCGCTTAGGTCGGCTGCACAATTTCAGCGACTGAACACATAGGCTAAAGTAATAGCTATGAGGGTGTGAAGATTTATGCAAACGACCTGTGGGGCCAAACAATTTAGTTTCAACTTATCGTTCCCTGGATAAAACAGAGGCTTCAATTGTCCAGGACCCAATGCTCAAATTCCTAGCACATTTAAGTCCCCATCTGAATACAAGATTATCGGGTGACAGGAGACTGTAGTCTTCTTCTAGATGTGTCCCACTGAGAAATTCATATTTAAAGGGGTTGTCCCATCCCCAAAAATTGATGGCCTATCCTAAGGATAGACCATCAATATCCGATTGGTCGGGATACAACTCCCGGCACCCCCGCCGGTCAGCTGCTTTGAAGGGGCTCGTGTGATACGATCAGCTGGGCCAACATATCTAAGCCGATCATGTGTGACACTTTCCGTTGGGCCGCAATCTCTAAGCCTATCATGTGTGATACTGCCTGCTGAGCCATTGTATCTAAGCCCATCATGCGTGATGTAGTCTGCTGAGCCAGTGTATCTAAGCCTATCATGTGTGATGCAGTCTGCTGAGCCAGTGTATCTAAGCCTACCATGTGACACTGTCTGCTGAGCCAGTGTATCTAATCCTATCATGTGCGATACTGTCTGCTGAGCCCTGTATCTAATCCTATCATGTGTGATACTGCCTGCTGAGCCATGTATCTAATCCTATCATGTGTGATACTGCCTGCTGAGCTGTGTATCCAATCCTATCATGTGTGATACTGTCTGCTGAGCCAGTGCATCTAATCCTATCATGTGTGATACTGTCTGCTGAGCCAGTGCATCTAATCCTATCATGTGTGATACTGTCTGCTGAGCCAGTGTATCTAATCCTATCATGTGTGATACGGTCTGCTGAGCCAGTGCATCCAATTCTATCATGTGTGATACGGTCTGCTGAGCCAGTGCATCCAATCCTATCATGTGTGACACTGCCTGCTGAGCAAGTGTATCTAATCCTATCATGTGTGATACTGCCTGCTGAGCCATTGTATCTAAGCCCATCATGCGTGATGTAGAATGCTGAGCCAGTGTATCTAAGCCTATCATGTGTGATGCAGTCTGCTGAGCCAGTGTATCTAAGCTTACCATGTGACACTGTCTGCTGAGTCAGTGTATCTAATCCTATCATGTGTGATACTGCCTGCTAAGCCATGTATCTAATCCTATCATGCGTGATACTGTCTGCTGAGCCAGTGTATCTAATCCTATCATGTGTGATACTGTCTGCTGAGCCAGTGTATCTAATCCTATCATGTGTGATATGGTCTGCTGAGCCAGTGCATCCAATCCTATCATGTGTGATACTGTCTGCTGAGCCAGTGTATCTAATCCTATCATGTGTGATACTGCCTGCTGAGCCAGTGCATCTAATCCTATCATGTGTGATACTGCCTGCTGAGCCAGTGCATCTAATCCCATCATGTGTGATACTGTCTGCTGAGCCAGTGTATCTAATCCTATCATGTGTGATACTGCCTGCTGAGCCAGTGTATCTAATCCTACCATGTGATACTGTCTGCTGAGCCAGTGTATCTAATCCTATCATCTGATACTGCCTGTTGATTCAATGTATCTACCCCTATCTGTCCGCTGAGTAGCTATATCTAAGCCTATCATGTGTAACACTGTTCGCTGAGAACCTGTATCTAATCCTATCATGTGTGATACTGTCTGCTGTCTGTCTGCTGAGAACCTGTATCTAATCCTATCATGTGTGACACTGTCCACTGAGAACCTGTATCTAAGCCTATGACATTTTTGAGGGGGCAACTGATCAAAAATAAAAATACACATACAATAAATCTGGCACACACTCCTGTTCTTGAGAAAGAAAATGTGGGCTAGTCTGGTTGCCCACCGGGTGATGAGTTTCGGAGCGCGGCACCGTCCTGCTTACTTATGCAAAGCCTCAGCTGGTGGTGCAGAGAATGAGAACTTTACAAATGGTGAGTTCTTGTAGAGCCGCCAATAACAATGTTGTGCGCATTCCAAGTCGCCTCTTCTGCCCCCACCAGCGGCCCGGCTCCCACCATTATCCTCCATTCAGCCTGAAACCTATACGTCCCCCTCGTCTCCGTCACACACAAGCGAGAGCTCCAGCGCCGCACAATGGCTCATCGGCTCTTTCACAGCAACAAAGCATTCTTTCATTTGGACGGCGTGCCTATTAAACGCAACCTAATAAAGTGCACACATTCAATATGTGGGGGGGGGGGGGGGGGGTATTCAGTGCAAACCGGCTCCTGGTATCTCCTGACTGGGGAGGGGGTTATGGCGGAGGCTGTATACCTCTCGGAGAATTTACAGGACTTCTATGCATCTCCTTACACTATAGTCGCTCTCTTCGGTCATGTTCGTGGTTTCTTGGTTAGATCTGTTTCTGGGAAAGCTGGGTTACGGTATGTTCAGTAGTGGCGTAAATTCATTACAAAACCTGCATCTGATTTTGTTGCAGATTTGCAGCGGATTTCACCGTATCCATCGAAAAAGGTGAAATCCAATCGGGGAGATTTCCCAGACTATATGCGGCAGAATTCTGGCTCAATTTGTGCCCAAAAAGCTGGTGTGCATGCCTTGCGGCAGATTTATTGTCTTTTAGACACGTTATGCATCTCAGGAGGTTTTGAAAAGTGTCTCAAAAAGGGGGCGTGGCTTATCGGGCATGAATAAAAAATGTTCCAAAAAATTTGCCAAAATTTTTCTGATAAAAATTGGTTTAAAGCAAGACAAAAAGTGTCTACGGATCTGATCACATCCGCGCTGGAGGCTCCGATAAAAATATCTCTTAATCTGGGCTCAAAATTGCAAAATATCAAACTGCAGTACACCTGACATGTCACTAGGGAGGTCACGTCAGCGCGCAGGAGCAGGGGGGGGGGGGGGGCACAAAACCAGCGGGGGACCGGAGAAGATTTGGTAAATGTATTGCAAAGTTTGTCATTGTGATCCCAAAACGAGTGTTTAAATCCCAGAAAACCCCTTTAAACACATTGACAAAAGAGGACGACAAAAATATATTTATTTTCTATTTTTTGTTAAGGAGAAATTTCCCCTCAAACTGCACTTAAAAAGGACAATTTAGCATCCAGTGTGAGTACAAGTTATAAATCACCCGACAAATAAATTGCAGAGCAATACATTTATGGGTGTGAATATTTTTGCAATTTTTTTTCAAATTTTTTTTCATATTCATTTAAAAAAAAAAAAAAAAAAAATTTGACGAGTCCAGAATAATCAAAACAGCCAAAGTCATACAGACCTAATAAATAAATAATAAATAATCAGATAGTTGATCGTCCGAGTGAAAAACCTTCACGTCTAAACGCGGCCTCAGGATCTATTGTGGTCGACGTTCGTTGTGATTGGGCAGCGGTGGCTTTGGTGGGACGAGCACTTTAATCACTGTACAAAACCAAAACCGGTTTCTACTACAGAAGTGGTGAGAAAAACCAGAACCCCATCAAGAATGAGGAGGGGTGAAAAAAAATCAGCACATAGAGCGGCCCTGGAATCCGGTATAATTAGGAGTGACGGAAACCTAAACCATGATGATAAAACATCTGGATGACATTTGCGTTGCACACTGGAGAATGTGCTGTCGGCCATGTTTAGCGCTTTTCCGCAGCTCGGGGGTTGCATTACATGACTGCTCAATATACCTCTACCCCCAGTGAATTGGAGGGGGGCTCTGTTAGTTTAGAGGGGAATCAATGTATCTTGAATTACTTTTTAAAAAAAACAATTCAAAAGAAGTTGTAATTTTTTTGAAGGTCCGAGTGGTTTTAAGTAATAATAAAAAAAATAAGCCATGGCTGAAGAGCACAGATCAAAAAGCAAATAGGAAACTTTGCATATTTAAAGGAGAACTCCACCTTTATTTCTGGCATGTCAAAGAGCGTCTGAAGAGAACACTGGTTGGGGGTCCATGAACTGCTCATCAACGCAGGTTATTTCCAATAGGTTTGGGGGGGTTAAAGCCGTTATTCGGGATGTGATTTTTTTTTTATTAGGGTCTGGAAAATAAATAAATAAACCAAAAAAGCAATACTTAACTATCCTTGCCCACGGCGATCCAGTGCTGTCGGCCCGGCGCCAGTCCCGGTGGTTGTTTACATGCACGTAGTCTGTCACCCCCGCAGCCAATCAGAAGGCTCAGCGGAGTTTACTGGTGATGAATCGCAGCTCTGGCATATTGCCAGAAATACACCATATGACTGCTGAGCCCTCCGATTGGCTGCAGCGGCCATATTCTACGTCCACGTAAACCACCACCGGCACGGCCGCCGGAGCGACAGCGATGGATCGCCGGGGGATAGATAAGTATTGATTTTTCGATTTGATTTTCAGCCACGAATATAAAACAATTCACATCCCGGATTGAGATAAGCAGCTGCCAAACACACTTGGCACCACTTATCTTGAGGGTACTGCCTCCTGTCAGAGGAACAAAGATCCGATAAGCATGGAGTCTAGGGGAGAATACGGTACCCTATGGAGACACACCGGCTCTATAACACAGAATAATAGGAACCCCATGTGCCTCTCTATGCAAACTGGTTTTTCATCCGATAAATTCAGTTTGGAGATCAGCGGCGCTAGTTATGACTGGCAGCCCCTTATCCTTTAACAAAAAAAAACACACATTATATATATAAAATCAAATGCTGGATGTTTTTTTTTTCCATTTATTTGTAGTCAAACGTTTCTCCACTCGATACAGGGTTTATTTTTATTACTGGATATGAACCGGTACAACCATTTAGTCCATTGCGTTCGCACAGATTTCTAAACCGTCAGCTTATCAGTCCCAGCGCAGCTTAAGAGACAAAATGACTCTGACATATTTGGATTTTCGTCTGTTAATAATTCACCCTGACTAGCTATGATTTCTGCGAGGAGCCGGCAGAATACAGCCGTGTGTGAAAGAGGACAGCTAATTACCCGCCAATCCAACCTTGCCGCAGAGCGCTGGCGCAACTTTTATCTACACAGGACAGCTGCACGAGAGCGTTTGAAGTGAAAATGTCACTCTTGGCTAATGCAGTCAGACTTACATCACTAATGATGTCTCGTACTTTGAAGACGGAACTCAAAGCCTAATTAAAAATTCTAATTCCGTCTCCTAAGCGGCGCTCGTTTGAACTGCGTTTCCACTTGGAGCCCATTCAAAAACATTTTTTAAATTTTTTTTTATTATATATTTTTTTTTTTTTTTTGTTATATGAAACTAAAAAATGTCCAAGTGGAATTAGACATAAAAAAAATTCGGCAACAGTCTTTTGCTTTCACAGAGTCCCTCCAGGGAGTGTTGTGTTTGGAGTGCGCCCAGCAGACAATCGTGTTCCTCACATGACTCGAACGGCACTGGATTATTAATACAATGTTCAGTATCTGCACGAGAAACACGTCCAGTCATTGTTACCCTGGTGTAACGACCGGTAAGAAATACCAGTTACTGCCCGTCGTCTGCGCTGGGGGGATGGGGAGTAACTACTGTCATGAGGACGTGGTCTACTAGGATGGAGCGTTTCCCAAAAACAAACACATTCATGGGCCAGTCAGACGAAAAAGACAATTTATAGGGATATTTCCGTTTCCATAGGAATCAGAGAGAGAGACGCGCCACCATCTCTACATTTTCCGCTCGGATGCGGCCACCTTGCCAGGCAGGATGGGGTTCAGGGGAACCCCCTTTTTGAAGATCGGTGTTGGTTCCAGAGCGATCAGACATTTACACATGTTTAGGTTGGGTATATCCCTTTAAACTGAACAGGATATTAATTAACAATGACGGGCTCATTTACATGACAGTATCAAGGAAATGTGACCCAGGACAATGAGTCGAGTCTATTAGACAGTTCTCGTAATTTCAAAATATAAAACAGATACATATGTACTTTATACCACACAATACATCCATACAATGCGTATATAACAATGCCACTCAGTGCCCAAATAATCCCTCCAATACAGTATCCAAATACTACCATATAGTGCCCACATAAACCTGCCATACAATATCTAAATAATGCAACCATATAGTACACACATCATACTGCCACTCAGTGCCCAAATAATACCCCCATACAATGCCCAAATACTACCATAGTGCCCATATAACACTGCCAAACAATGCCTTATAATACCCCAACAGTATCCAAACAATACTATTATATAATGACCACGCCGCCATTCAGTGCCCAAATATCTCCATACAATGCCCAAATACTACCATATAGTGCCCACATAACACTGCCATAAAATGCCTTATAATACCCCAATACAGAATCTAAACAATACTATTATATAATATAATAACCACAACGCCATTCAGTGCACAAAAAATAAAACCGCAAATCAGTGTCCAAAAAAAATACCGCCATACAAAGCCTAAATAGCGAAGGAGTTAATGGTGAATTCCTTGGTGGTCCAGGACAGTGACGTATGGTTTACTCTTAAATTGCTCCAAAAGGTCCAGTCCTTGGGGGCCCTGAGCAATTACTGAGTCCTGCCCCCCCCCCCTAAAACCACCTTGGACTGTATCTGAAGCATTATTTTGTGGAACCCACAGAAATTTGCAAATCCCTTCCCCCACAAAGTAGAGAAGGGTCATACAGAAGTCCACCTGATCTAGGACATGTCTGAATTTGTCGGGGTTCTGACCGAGGACTAAAACAAAAAAAACAGGGATTTAGGGCCACATTTTTTCCTTTCATTCATTACTAATACCATATTACGGTGTGGAAACTTATCGCCGCTCTGTATAAATACCTGGAGGGTAGAAACGTTAACAATATAAACATTATAAAAAGACGCCTCTAATCACCGGATAAACTCGTATTTTCAGATCATCAACTACTTCCAAAACCATTATCCAAGTCCTTTACGTAAAATAAACTGGAAGACGGCTCCAAACTGGTGAATCTGCTGCTGCAAACAATATGGCTGTCCCCATAGCAGTGCGCAGCCGGGTCCCTTTAAGGAGGCTCTGTCACCACATTATAAGTGCCCTGTCTCCTATATAAGGAGATGGGCGCTGTAATGTAGGTGACGGTAATGATTTTTATTTAAAAAAACAATCTATTTTCACCACTTTATTAACGATTTTAGATTTATGCTAATGAGTTGCTTAATGCCCAAGTGGGCGTGTTTTCACTTTAGACCAAGTGGGCGTTGTACAGGGGAGTGTATGACGCGGACCAATCAGTGACCAATCAGCATCATGCACTTTTTTCCATTCATTTACTCAGCGCATAGTGATCCTGCTAGATCCTTATGTGCTGTCTTATACTAACACATTAACGATACTGAAGTGTTTAGACAGTGAATATACATTCCACGGGATGTCTATTCACAATCTGCACTTCGTTACTGTGTCTGTGGTAGTTACAGCAGGGGAAGCGTAATCTCGTAACCTGTCATTTACCGCGTAATCTCATGAGATTACGCTTCCCCTGCTGTAACTAACACAGACAGAGTAACGAAGTGCAGATTGTGAATAGACATCCCGTGGAATGTCTATTCACTGTCTAAACACTTCAGTATCGTTAATGTGTTAATATAAGACAGCACATAAGGATCTAGCAGGATCACTATGCGCTGAGTAAATGAATGGAGAGAAGTGCATGACGCTGATTGGTCACTGATTGGTCAGCGTCATACACTCCTCTGTACAACACCCACTTGGTCTAAAGTAAAAACACGTCCACTTGGGCATTAAGCAACTCATTAGCATAAATCTAAAATCGCTAATAAAGTGGTGAAAATAGATCGTTTTTTAAAATAAAAAGCACTGCTGTCACCTACATTATAGCGCCGATCACATTATATAGGAGACAGGGCACTTATAATGTGGTGACAGAGTCTCTTTAAGGAGGCTCTATGCTGGGAAACATCAAGAAATCCTGTCGTGGGTCAATGTGGGTCAATGTGACGGCTTTTACCATTAGGATGGGATGTTTTCCTCTATAGCTACAACACATACAGCTGTAAAACGACGTGAACCCCTCAACAGAACTTGCTGCTAGTGAACGCAATAAAAGAGGATTGTGGAAACGCGCGTCAGGCCGGTACATAAGGAAACTTATTACAACTTTCTGATATGCAGTGCCTTGCAAAAGTATTCACCTCCTTGGTGTTTTTCCTGTTTTGTTGCATCACAACCCGGAATTAAAATTGATTTTAAACGTGATGTAATGTACGTGAAAAAATATTCCAAAGTGTAAGACCCTGTTCACACAATTGATTTCAATGGGAGGTGGTGTTTTTGTTTCCGAGAGCAGGAAAAAAAATGCTTGCGGGAAAAAGAAGCCACAAGCCCTATCTTGAGGCGTTTTCCGCCTCAAAAACTCCACTGAAATCAATCGGAGACGCGTTTTCTGACAAAAACCGGTCGCGATTTTTTCCTATGCCTGTTGAAGGGAGAGGTAAAAAAAAACAACTTAAAAAACGCATGTAGGGATTGAGGGAGAAATTCTAGAGATACGAATCCACGGCAATGTAGAAGATCTTTGCTTCTTTATTTCAACATTTAAAACATCCCCGACATTACCAAGGAACACAGGATGTTTATCCGAAACGCGTAAGCGAAACCTTAGTCATGACATGGATCCAATAGAGAATCTGTCTCATGACTTGAAGACACTGGACACCAACACAACCCACGTAACTAGGAGGAGTTCGAGCAGTTTTGCCTGAAAGAAGGGGTGAAAATCCCAGAAAGCTGTAAGAGTCAGTTCACACAGCGTTTTCTGGCGCTTACTTGGACGAGGAAATCACGCCGGAATATGCACCTAAAAACAGCTTAAATCAGGATCCATTGATTTTAATGTGAGGCGGAGGAGTTTCTTTTTTCCGGATGGCTTTCGGCCAAAAAAGCGGCATGTCCCTTCTTGCCGCGGCTTCCGCCTCTGACCTCCCATTGAAAGCAATGAGAAGCAGAACAAACCCACGACACTCGGTTATGAGCATTTTTCACAGCATTGTTGTCGCGGGCAAAAAAAAGCGCCGGCTGTTCAAAATCTGCCACAAAATTCCTGAAGGACTTCAGAAGCAGATTTTTTTTTCTGCCTGCAAAATACTCAGTGTGAACGGGGCCTAAAAATAATAAATATAAACTGGAAAAACCTTTTAGGCTAGGGCTCCATGGTGTTATGTGCAAGTTCAAGTTAAATTGCGGGGAAACCCGTTGTGCACCCTCAATGCTTCCCTAGGGTACAAAAGTCGTAATAAAGCTTGTGAACATCTCCAAAAATCCGACAGTTACAGGGAAACCCTGAGGTTGCGGCGAAGTCGCGGTAATCCCGACTATTTTACCACAACTCATGGGCAAGAGCTTTTTCTTAGTTTTATCCATTCCTAGAAAAGCTGGACGATGACACATTGTAACAAAGACGATATTTTTTTACACCGTTTAAAAAAAAAAAATTCGCTGTAAAATTAGCGATATGACCAAAAGCGCGGGCAAAAAATCTCCCAACCTAGAAGAGATTTCCATTGAGGGTTGTTTTCGCTCAGTTATCGCCAAGTCCGGTCGGATCTGCTGAATTATACTTTCGCCTACGATGAGCTTTAGCCTCAGAAAAGTCCAGTGTCGATTGTTTATACGTCGGATTATTCGGCGGCATCACTACGCAATATTCCCGGACAATCCTCGCGTCTCACGTGAAACTTTTCCGGGCGACTTCAATTATTCAGGACACCGGTCCAAGTCAGATCACCCACATACAGGGGACCACAAACCCGTGACCAGACGTCGCCCATAACCAACATTTACAAAAAAATCTAAGCTACAATGTATCAATCTCAGATTACAAATTATCCAGAACATTCCCAAAAACACAAAATAAAGGAACATTTCACACATTCTTCCCCCATTCACTTTACTTCCATCTTTGCTGCAGACAACAGGCCAAGGTGGGGGGGGGGGGGTATATTTTGTTTGCTGGACAAAGGCCGATGGCAGGGGGCGGTCAGCACCAGGGGGGTGTGAAGAGGCAGGAGAGCGACCACTTTCAAAGATAAAAGGCCATTTGGGGGCGACCCCCTGCTGGCGCGCAGAGATGCATGCCTGTGCTAATCTCCAAAGCCTTTAATACTTAATTGACTTCAGTTTTATATCCCGTCCCTTTCATTTTACTTGTATTTTATGCTGTGAGTAAATAAGATGTAAAGGTGAAGACTGAGGACAGGAATGAATGGATATTATATCTTATAACAAGCTGGATATCCATCACTGAACATATAATAACCGGGGATTATGTAATGGCTGAAAATAACTAGTTCTATGTGAATATCCAGAGATCTTCATCATATGTCTCTATGTATGTCGTATATCGGCCACATCCCTCTATTTATATCTCTTATGAGACAGAAAAATGATAGAGATAGATAGATAGATAGATATGAGATAGATAGACATGAGATAGATAGACATGAGATAGATAGACATGAGATAGATAGACATGAGATAGATAGACATGAGATAGATAGACATGAGATAGATAGACATGAGATAGATAGATATGAGATAGATAGATATGAGATAGATATGAGATAGATAGATATGAGATAGATAGACAGACAGACAGATAGGAGATAGATAGATATGAGATAGATAGATATGAGATAGATAGACAGACAGACAGATAGATAGGAGATAGATAGATAGATATGAGATAGATAGATATGAGATAGATAGACAGACAGACAGATAGATAGATAGATAGATATGAGATAGATAGATAGATATGAGATAGATAGATAGATAGATAGATAGATAGATAGATAGATAGATAGATAGATATGAGATAGATAGATAGATAGATAGATAGATAGATAGATAGATAGATAGATATGAGATAGATAGATAGATAGATAGATAGATAGATAGATAGATAGATAGATAGATAGATAGATAGATAGATAGATAGATAGATAGATAGATAGATATGAGATAGATATGAGATAGATAGATAGATAGATAGATAGATAGATAGATATGAGATAGATATGAGATAGATAGATAGATAGATAGATAGATAGATATGAGATAGATAGATAGATAGATAGATAGATAGATAGATAGATAGATAGATAGATAGATAGATAGATAGATAGATAGATAGATAGATAGATAGATATGAGATAGATAGATAGATATGAGATAGATAGATAGATAGATAGACACGATGTATATTTATAAGTAACCAGCGGCTGCAGAATCCACAGACTAGAATGCACAATGTGAATATCCGCGGTTATTTTCCTCGGCTGCTGCACTCGCCTTTGATCTTTAAATCTCTTTCACTTCCATCTCTTTCCGCCAGTGCGATGTGTTACAGATAAAGTGTAATATGGAGCAGATGTGGGAAAGAAACAGAATATTTCATCAGGTCAGACAAGTGCAGCCCAAAAGCGTCATGTAACCTGGATCCAGAGCGGAGTACGAAGCGCTGGGATTTATGTGGGGGAGGCTGCCAGCTTTTATTTTTGTCCAAATGTTTCAAATAATAAATCATGTATGTGACAAAGCAGAAATAAAAATGAAAAAAACACAATCCACAGACAATGCAGAGTAATGTACAGGACACAGGCAGCCAAAAACAGCATCTGGTACTGCAGCCAACGGCAACCTGCGGTGTCACTACAACTCCCAGCATGCGCTGACAACCACAATCTGTGGCTCTCCAGCTGCTGTATTACAACCCCTAGCATGCCCCAACACCACAACTGCTGTGTCACTACAACTCCCAGCATGCCCCAACACCACAACTGCTGTGTCACTACAAGTCCCAGCATGCCCCAACACCACAACTGCTGTGTCACTACAACTCCCAGCATGCCCTTGCAGCCATAATATCTCTCCAGCTGATGCATCACTACAACTCCTAGCATGCCTGGACAATCTAGGAGTTTTAATTTCACAGCAGCTGGGGGACCACATGTTGCATTGCTACATTGTATAATAATAATAATAATAATAATAATAATAAACACCCCCCTCCCCCTGGGAGGCAGGGCAAGTGTTGTGGGCATGCTCTGTTGTAACACCCGTTCCCACCCCCAACATATTTGTCAGACAAATGGATGAGACCGAAAATCTCGACCTGCGGCACGTCACAACGGTTATTCCACAATTCGCTCACATGACAAATAGAATAAACCAGTAATAATTCATGCTTGGGGGGGTCACTCAAAAATAGACCCCCCCCACGTGGCAAACGATAGGACCGTGGCTACGATCATTGCGTCTGTGAAACTAAAACGATCGGATCAATTTCCTTGAAGTTTTCGAAAATTAGATTTTTGGGGGTTATTAGACGTTCCCCATCACCCGGCATATAACGCCATTATCCCTATGGCGGCCATTTATAGCGGCATCAGGTGACCGTCATCCAAAGTTGCAGCTGCAGGTTATTGCTGCAAAGAAACTTGAAGATTGAAACGCAACCTCGCAAGAAATGATTGTGAATGAGGTCGCGTTACGACACGGGACAGTCCCAGAAAAGATCAGGGATCGCAAGCTGGACGCGACTCCCGGCAGAAACTTCATGTACGTAGCGCGCGACTGCGACTAGTCAGCGATTTCTCTTTTCTTTTAGATGCCGCAAAACCTAAAACGCATCTTAAAATCTAGTCGCACGCAAGTTGTTGATGTCGCACAAAGTCGTGTATCCCAAGTTGTAATGTCGCTGTCGCACTACAGAACGCACCACGAAGCCGCCTTCCCGCGTCATCGCATTTCACAAGGGCTTAAGATTTTCGTAAACATTTCAGTCGATTGTATCCGATCGTCTGGATCTCACGGACGCAGCGTTTATCGTGATGAGAACGCAGGATCGGTCGTATCAGACAGATCAGTTACCCGTGGGGTGAACAAACTCCAGATATAGGAAGACCATAAATAAGTGCCCCCCAAAATCACAACAGACGATAGAACGTATCAGCAGGGGGCAGAAGCCAGCAAAAAGCCCCCCATAAATACTCTGTGCCCCTCAATAGATGCCACCTATGCAATATATATATCCTGTGCCCCTCTACATATACCCCTCATATACACACAATGTGCCCCTCTACATATACACACAATGTGCCCCTCTAAATATATACCCAGCTGCTCAGTCTATAAGCCTTGTGGCCCCATATACAACAGTTCATACCAGGTGCCCATCACCCCCATCTACACCCGATGCCCCCCCAATGTACATCCCCGATGCCCCCCACTCACCTACACCCGATTCCCTCTACCTCAATGTTACACCCAGTGTCCCATGTACACCCGGCGCTCCGCACTCCCTCCTACACCCGATGCCCCCCTCTCCCATCTACACCCGGTGCCCCCCTCTCCCATCTACACCCGACCCGGTGCGCCCCTCTCCCCATCTGCACCCGCTGCCCCCTCTCCACCCGGTGCCCCTTACCCCCATCTACGCCCGGTGCCCCTTACCCCCCATCTACGCCCGGTGCCCCCTTCTCCCATCTACGCCCGGTGCCCCCTCTCCCATCTACGCCCGGTGCCCCCCTCTCCCCATCTACGCCCGGTGCCCCCCTCTCCCCATCTACGCCCGGTGCCCCCCTCTCCCATCTACGCCCGGTGCCCCCCTCTCCCATCTACGCGTGGTGCCCCCCTCTCCCATCTACGCGTGGTGCCCCCCTCTCCCATCTACGCGTGGTGCCCCCCTCTCCCATCTACGCGTGGTGCCCCCCTCTCCCATCTACGCGTGGTGCCCCCCTCTCCCATCTACGCGTGGTGCCCCCCTCTCCCATCTACGCGTGGTGCCCCCCTCTCCCATCTACGCGTGGTGCCCCCCTCTCCCATCTACGCGTGGTGCCCCTTACCCCCATCTACACCCGGTGCCCCCCTCTCCCATCTACGCCCGGTGCCCCTTACCCCCATCTACACCCGGTGCCCCCCTCTCCCATCTACGCGTGGTGCCCCTTACCCCCATCTACACCCGGTGCCCCCCTCTCCCCATCTACACCCGGTGCCCCCTCTCCCATCTACGCCCGGTGCGCCCCTCTCCCATCTACGCCCGGTGCGCCCCTCTCCCATCTACGCCCGGTGCGCCCCTCTCCCATCTACGCCCGGTGCGCCCCTCTCCCATCTACGCCCGGTGCGCCCCTCTCCCATCTACGCCCGGTGCCCCCCTCTCCCATCTACGCCCGGTGCACCCCTCTCCCCATCTACGCCCGGTGCACCCCTCTCCCCATCTACGCCCGGTGCACCCCTCTCCCCATCTACGCCCGGTGCCCCCCTCTCCCATCTACGCCCGGAGCCCCTTACCCCCATCTACACCCGGTGCCCCCCTCTCCCATCTACGCCCGGTGCGCCCCTCTCCCATCTACGCCCGGTGCCCCCCTCTCCCATCTACGCCCGGTGCACCCCTCTCCCCATCTACGCCCGGTGCCCCCCTCTCCCCATCTACGCCCGGTTCCCCCCTCTCCCCATCTACGCCCGGAGCCCCCCTCTCCCATCTACGCCCGGTGCCCCCCTCTCCCATCTACGCCCGGTGCCCCCCTCTCCCATCTACGCCCGGTGCCCCCCTCTCCCATCTACGCCCGGTGCCCCCCTCTCCCATCTACGCCCGGTGCCCCCCTCTCCCATCTACGCCCGATGCCCCTTACCCCCATCTACACCCGGTGCCCCCCTCTCCCATCTACGCTTGGTGCCCCCCTCTCCCATCTACGCTTGGTGCCCCCCTCTCCCATCTACACCCGGTGCCCCCCTCTCCCATCTACACCTGGTGCCCCCCTCTCCCATCTACAAACCGGTGCCCCCCTCTCCCATCTACACCCGGTGCCCCCGTTACCTGCATGGTGCGGACCCCCAGCTCCTCCGCCGCCAGTCTCCTCATGTGAGCGGCCAGCAGCTGCGCCTCGTCCAGGATGGAGACGTCGGGCTCCGGCCGGGCAGGTGTCCAGAGAGAGGCAGCCACAGTACAGAGGATAAGCAGGCAGCGAGCCGCGCTCCCCCCCGGCCCCATTCTCCGTGCTCCCCGGGGCTGCTCCAAACTTTTGTGCGCTCTCAGCCAAAAGTTCCCAGCGGCGACGGCCGGGAACCTGGAAGAGACATCGGCGCCTCGGAGGCTCCGGGAACCGTGCGGGGAAACAGGGAAGTCACAGGCGGTATCCCGGGCGCCGATCACGGACCAGATCTGCAGGAGTCCCGGAGAAAGTGTGAGCACAGGCGGAGGGAGGGGGCGGGGAAATCACGGCACGACACTGAGGAGGAGGAAGGACTGGAGCCGGGAGAAATGCTGCCCCCTGGCGGCAAACAAGGGGACTACAGCCGGGACTGTACATGGGCAGCGATAAAGAGGGGGACACAGGGCACAGTAATAATAAGGGGGTACAGGACATAGTGAGGAGGGGCAGCGATAAAGAGGGGGACACAGGGCACCGTAATAATAAGGGGGACATAGTGAGGAGGGGGCAGCGATAAAGAGGGGGACACAGGGCACAGTAATAATAAGGGGGTACAGGACATAGTGAGGAGGGGGCAGCGATAAAGAGGGGGACACAGGGCACCGTAATAATAAGGGGGACATAGTGAGGAGGGGGCAGCGATAAAGAGGGGGACACAGGGCACAGTAATAATAAGGGGGTACAGGACATAGTGAGGAGGGGGCAGCGATAAAGAGGGGGACACAGGGCACAGTAATAATAAGGGGGTACAGGATATAGTGAGGAGGGGGCAGCGATAAAGAGGGGGACACAGGGCACCGTAATAATAAGGGGGACATAGTGAGGAGGGGGCAGCGATAAAGAGGGGGACACAGGGCACAGTAATAATAAGGGGGTACAGGACATAGTGAGGAGGGGGCAGCGATAAAGAGGGGGACACAGGGCACAGTAATAATAAGGGGGTACAGGACATAGTGAGGAGGGGGCAGCGATAAAGAGGGGGACACAGAGCACAGTAATAATAAGGGGGTACAGGACATAGTGAGGAGGGGGCAGCGATAAAGAGGGGGACACAGAGCACAGTAATAATAAGGGGGTACAGGACATAGTGAGGAGGGGGCAGCGATAAAGAGGGGGACACAGGGCACAGTAATAATAAGGGGGTACAGGACATAGTGAGGAGGGGGCAGCGATAAAGAGGGGGACACAGGGCACCGTAATAATAAGGGGGTACAGGACATAGTGAGGAGGTGGCGGTGAGGAAGAGGGGTACACAGGACACAGTAATAATAAGGGGGTACAGGACATAGTGAGGAGGTGGCGGTGAGGAAGAGGGGTACACAGGACACAGTAATAGTAATGATAAGGGGTACAGGACAGTGAGGAGAGGAGGGGGCAGTGATAAATAGGGGTACACAGATCGCAGTGATCTCATGGTGGGGGTAAAGGGCAATGATATGAGGGTACAGGTGGCAGAGTGATAAGGAGCACATAGGAGGAATACGCAGGGGGCACATAGGAATACGGATATTCAGAAGAGGGTGCAGGGGCTTAACGCAAGGGAAAAGGGCAATGATGAAGGGCACTGATGGAAAGAAGGATACTGGGGTACAGTGATAGCAAGAGTGTCAGGGCAATAATACAGGGGGTAGTACATATGGCATAGAGGGGGATAGAAGGCGGCAGTGATAGCGAGTGAGGGGTAAGAGCTGCCCATTATTATGCCAATAACATACAATAATAAGTATAGTGCCCCCTATATGTCACCACAGCCCATACACGGTGCCACGCTGCCCTCTGCCTCGTGCCAGGGCTTTGCCTGCCTCCTTCCTTTCCTTGAATTATTTCTCAGCTCATGTATTTTTAAACCATTTTTCTTTCTTCTCGGATATTTGTAGTGGGATCACATTTTATGCTCATCGCCTCAGCAACCAGATCCTGAACTTCCAATCTTCCTCATCTCCGCAGAGATTTCACAGGACTCGCAGCCGGCGGACGGAAAACAAGAGGATTGTGGAAATATGTCAGGCGAACACGCTCTACAACTTTCTAATATACTTTATGTTTCAATTTCTCACCATTTTCAAGATCTCTGCTTGCTGTCAATGAATGAGAACAGGCTGAAAACCTGTACAGACCTAAAACTTCTCACAGCTGAGAGCTTGTTACAATTCTATCCAGTCTAGACAATCCTCTGTGAGCTAAACACATCAGCAGCACAAATCTCTCTGCTGTCCTGATGGTTTGCTACAATGTATCAGTGCAGGTAAAACGTATCGAAATGGAAGTCTCCTGGTAAAAAGACGCACGTTCAGCCTGCGAAGACCATAGATGTTTAGGGAAAGGTTAGAGAGGAGTTAGCAGCTTTACCATGTATATAAACAGCATTAGACCGGTTTCCCATGAGTCGGATACACAGCGTAAAAATCACACGGCGTGTCCGACCTGGAACCTGTAGTACTTTCCATCCGAAAAATCATTGTGGTGCGATTTTTCGAGCGGAATTTCCGCTGTGGAAGAAAGCGCCCATAGGTACCCCCTCCGTCTTCTCTGCGCGTAGACTGTTCTCCTATAACGACATTGCAGACCATGTGACTCTGCCGCCTGTGATTGGTTGCAGCGGTTACATGGGATGAAACATCATCCTAGGACTGCAGGAAGAAGGAGGGCGTTCTGGGTAAGTATGATATATATTTTTTCCGGAGTTGCGATTTTTGCAGTGTAATCGCAGCGCAACTCTTGGCTTTCTGTTGTGGATTTTGAATCTCCATTGAATTCGCTGGGCAAATCCCGCAACAGAAAATCAACAAAAACGCAGCATAAATTGACAATTCTGCACCGCAATTCAATTTATTATAGATTTTCCAAATCTCATTAACTTTGCTGCTACTGTAAATGCTGCGGAATTACCGCACACAATTCCGCAGCGTTTACAGATATGTAGGGATGGTCGATTTTTTAGGATGTTGTGTCAGAGATTTTCAGTGATGGAAGGGGTATGGTGTGTGTATCGTTTTGGAAGTCCAAACCTGAGAACTTCATGATGTGATTACCTGAAATACCCCTTTTGGGTGGAATCCCACCCAAAAATTTTCCATAGTTTTTGCATGGTTTTTAAGGTCCCTTAAAGTGTTAGTCCGGGACAATAATATTGATGGCCTATTCTTAGGACAGGCCATCAATGTCAGATCATTGGGGGTCCAACTGCAGACACCCCCAACAATCAGCTGACCGCAGCACCGTGCATTTGGTAGTGGCTGTGCCTGCTATTGAAAGGGATTGAGTTGTAGTACCTGGCACAGCCACTAATAAATGCATGGTGCTGTGCTTAGGACGCAGAACTCGCTGAAGTCAAGGAGTCGGACCCCCACCAATCTGATATTGATGGCCTATCAATTGATATGAATGGACCCTGTGTAATACTTAATTCCCCCTGTGGTGGCGCTGCAGGGAACATGAACACTTACTTCCAGGTTTACCCACAGATTATCAGCTCATCCCTTGGGGTCCCAGTTGGGGGACACTTTGTGATCTGCTTATTGTCTCTTCTGAGGGTCCTATTGCACAGCCTGATATGGGAGAGGAAAACGAGACCCGCTCAACAAGACAACTATTTGATCGGCGCTCATTTGCTTCTTTCACAAGAAGTGCTATGTATGGGGTTGGGGATGGGCGCTCATTACTCCAATCGCTCATCCCCATACATTTCCATCATGTCGGCAGCACCTCGTTGTTTACACAGGAAGATGCGCTGCCGACAAAGATAATATTTTTGCTGCATAAACGACACGATCGGCCGATGAACGAGCATTTTCCCGATCATTGGCCCGTGTAAACAAGCCTTAACTTGTAGGAATTGTCCAAAGTGGAGAGCCCCTTTAAGGGTGAGCATATTAGTAAGGAGACTTCGAGAGCAGAATTTTCTGGCGGTTTTCATCCATTATTTGACTCCAGGCTCAGACATGTCCGGGTACAATATATTGGAAGTTTATGCAGCTGAAAAGTGTTTGAACTTTCTCAAGCACTGAATATGAGGTCAGATACATAATCATTCCTGGCAAGTCAAGTTTAATCTTAGAACAACGATCGTTGCGGCCAAAGTCTTCCAGATAAAACTCCTGTGAGCATGAAGAAGCTCCGCAGCTGTTATTTAGGGAGCTGATAGTATCAAGATATCTGACATTAATACGTACAAGTTACATGGAGAAATCCCCAAGCCACTGGGTTTCCATATTCCACAGTCCACCATTTTTTTGTCCCCCCCCCCTTTCCCCTCTCTAGTCTTAGCTCTTTTTGGTTCCAGTTTTCTCTGTATCTTATAGATATAAAATTACCGGGGGGTGGGATGGACTGACCATTGAGGCAATTGGACATGGCCTGAGAGTTTACATCATTAGGAAGGCCCACTGCTCTCCAACTAGAAACTGCATCATATATCTTTATGGGGGGGTTAAGTTTTTCTATATAAAGCTCCAAATTCCCTGGATCCTGTCATAATAATAAGATCACTGCCTGGGACCGCCACTAGGGGGAGCTCCCTGAATAATTTTTCATTGAGTAATCGGAACACATATAGTAGGTGGTTAGGGGTCCAGGGGGGCCCTCTGGCTGTTTTACCACATCCTATCTCTACTATGGTGAAGATTTTTTTATCATTTGTAATCTACAGATAAGTATTACTACACACCTATTGTGTATAACCCTGTTTATCTAGGCTCCTGCAGTACAGTAGACCCGTTATTCTAACTTATCACTGATTGTAAAGTCACAATGGACTCTTTACAGCAGCTGTAAAGCAATATGGCCCTGATTTACCAATTATGACGGTGGCGACATCTTCTGGCCAGTATCAGTACTACAGTTTTGAATCTTTAACGCATAATCAGGAAAAATGATCAAAGAAAATTAAAATAGTGACTCAATATATGTGTGGCAGGTACCTGGTAAGATTGTGCTTATGCACAGCCATTAATCTAAACAAGCGGAACTGCAGTGTAAAGCATGAGGAAGAAAAACAGCCTCTGGTGAGACAGGAGGTGGATTTCAGACACTGTATTTAGGCGGTAGTTACAGATCATAGCTGATCATAGCAGCCAACACTAAAGTTAGTAAATCGCAGGTAAAGATCACCAAAGGTAGTGACCTATATAACCAGCCACCTGAGGGAGCGGTAATGAACCCCATATATAAATGTAAACATTCCAGCAGGACTATACATGACGTAGGTGTTGCAGAAGATAAAGTCATATAGACGGCAGGTTATCCGTCTGATGAAACCTCTGTGTACGGGAGACAAGTTAATGTCTAGTTCATAGGGAGCGTCTGATGAGTGAGAGGCAAGTAGCTGGAGGCCAAAATCCTCACAACACATGATCTGTGGCTCCAACTCAGAGATACATGCCAGTCCCGTCATGAATTCCGGGCAAAGCTGTGACAGACGCTGCACTTGGCAAGATTATATTTTGTATATCTATCTATCTATCTATCTATCTATCTATCTATCTATCTATCTATCTATCTATCTAATATCTATCTATCTCATATCTATCTATCTATCTATCTATCTATCTATCTATCTATCTATCTATCTATCTATCTATCTATCTATCTATCTATCTATCTATCTATCTATCTATCTAATATCTATCTATCTATCTATTCTATTCTATCTAATCTATCTATCTATCCAGATATACACAAAATCCAGCAGCGTTTGGGTGCAAGCTCTGAGGGACAGTCCAGAGTCCCAGATACACAGAAGTCAAAAAATGAGCAGCAACTCCAAAGATATTGGTGCAAAAAGTGGGTACTTTATTGCTTGTGCAACGTTTCTGCTCCGTCCACTAGCTTGAGAAAGGCTCCAGTGGATGGAGCAGAAACGTTGCACGGGCAATAAAGTACCCACTTTTTGCACCAATATCTTTTGAGTTGCTGCTAATTTTTTTACTTCTGTCTATCTATCTCATATCTTTTATCTATCTATCTATCTATCTATCTATCTATCTATCTATCTATCTATCTATCTATCTATCATCTATTCTATATAATTACAGCTCCAGAACCAAGCTCTGGCATATACGGCTCCAGAACCAAGTTAAATATATATATATATATACAGCACCAGAACAAAGCTCAGTACATATATACAACACCAGAACCAAGCTCAGTGCATATATACAGCCCCAGAACCAAGCTCAATACATATATACATCACCAGAACCAAGCTCAGTACATATATACAGCTCCAGAACCAAGCTCATACATATAAACAGTACCAGTACAAGGCTCAGTACATATATACAACACCAGTACCAAGCTCAGTACATAAATACAACACCAGAACAAAGCTCAGTACATATATACAACACCAGAACAAAGCACAGTACATATATACAACACCAGAACAAAGCTCAGTACATAAATACAACAGCAGAACAAAACTCAGTACATATATACAGCACCAGAACAAAGCTCAGTACATATATACAGCATCAGAACAAAACTCAGTACATATATAAATCCTCAGAACCAAGCTCAATACATATATATGTATATACAGTACCAGAACCAAGCTCAATACATATATACATCATCAGAACAAAGCTCATACATATATATTCAGTACCAGAACAAAGTTCAATACATATATACATCCTCAGCACCAAGCTCATACATATATACAGTACCAGAACCAAGCTCAGTACATATATACAGCACAAGAACAAAGCTCAATATATAAATATAGAACCAGAACCAAGCTGAGTACATATATACAGCACCAGAACAAAGCTCAGTACAAATATACAGACCCAGAACAAAACTCAGTACATATATACAGCACCAGAACAAAGATCACTACATATATACAAAACCAGCACAAATACAGCTCAAGTTAGTGCAACCCCTGTCCTATAAGTTTGTACAGCGTAAAACTACAGCTCCCAGCATGACCAGAACAATGGTAAGGATATGCTGGGAGTTGCTGTTCCACCAAAAAAAAATATCATACCACCCATCATCTCGCTGCATACAGTGACTACAGTACTGATTAGAGGCAGAATAAACATTTACATTAAGTGACTCACAGGTGACATCTTCTCTTCTCAGACTCTAGTTGTTTTTTTTCTCTTTTCTTCTCCATCCGGTCCAGACCTCTATGATGACCTCTATGATGACTCAATTTCAGCTGATTGCCGCTCAGATGTCTTGAGCTTTTCACTTTTCAACATTTCTGCACCTATAAACGAAGGTAAAATTCGGATTATACCACACACTACGCCCCTAAATATAATCGTGCCATACACGGCACCTCTAATTATAATAGCACCATACACTGTCCCTGATTATAACAGCACCATACACTTTGTCCCCCACTCACACACAGTGGCCCCTGTAGATAATTCCCTCCATTGAGCCCCCTGCAGATAGTGCCCCACCCATAGAGCCCCCCTCATAGAGCCCCCTGTAGACAGTTCCCCACATAGAGCCCCCTATAGACATTGCCCTACATAAAGCTCCCCGTAGACCGTGCCCCACATATATAGTGTCCCCTATAGAGCCTCCTGTAGATACTGTCCCTCATAGAGCCCCATGTAGATAGTGCCCCCCATAAAGCCCCTGTAGATAGTACCCTACATAGATCCCTCTGTAGATAGTGCCCTCATAGATCCCTTTGTAGATAGTCGCCCCTTGTAGTTAGTGGCCCACATATAGCACCCCTGTAGATAGTGTCCCACATATAGCCCCCCCCCCCGTATATATATTGTGCCCGAAATATAGCTCTCCCCCTGTAGATAATGGCACTCACACAAATAAGAGAAAAAAAACAACTTTACATACTCACCTGATCCCGTTCCCACGCCGTCCTCTTGCAATGCAGGCCTGCTCTCTTCTGAGCAGGTCTGCTGGGGCTGAACGACGCAAGCGGCATGATGACGTCTGCCTATGGAAAATCCAACATGTGCGAACTAAGCCTAACTGCCCCCCCTGCATTATATAGCAGGGTGTGTCTATCTGTCCACAAACTTGATGACTGTTTCCATTCCATATCCAGCTCTGAATTATAACACAAGCTGTAGGATAAGTATGATATAAGTGATGTAATGTATTAGATCATAACGTGTGGTCCATTGTGACGACACATTGTGCTGCCATCGCTGCGTGGACATTTTATCCCCAGTGACGTGTCGTCCCTATAGGTCAACACTCAGCTTTCCCAAACTTCTGTCGGGCATATCCGACTAGTTAGGTTAAAATTTTTTACCCAATCCACTCGTATTGCTGTATAACGAGCCACGTGTGCCATTCAGGAGCTTGGGAAAAGCTGGGTTACAACAAGAAAATTGGCAGTACAGGACAAATAAAGAAAACCAAGTTGGTAGAACGTGTTTTCCTCCTGACTGAGAGAAGAAAGCAGCAGCCGCTCAGGATTCATTTAATGGCCGGCAGATATGACATCTTTGTAGATTAAGCACACACCCAGGAGCTGCGATGTATTCAGCTGGGGAGATATCTGTGATAGACAGAAAACAATGAAACGAACCAGGAGGCAAGAGAAGCGGGGGACATCTCACAGCACATGACAGCCTAACGTGACAGCTCTAATGGCGGCATCTAACGACCAAAATAATTAATGAATGCAGCCCAGGTATTAAATTTACATCCGACACGGTCTGCCGGGACTCGCTGTTCAGCCGGCAATGAAAGTTTGTTGAGTTGCCGCCACTTTCATCATCGCTGGAAAAATAATGTTGATTTGAATTGTCAGTATTATGGTGACATTTTGTGTGGAATAAACCTGAAGCCTTCCCAATTATAATAAATGCACAAAGCAAAGAACACAGGAAAGCTAGACAATAAGGAAATTATATACAAATTGGTAAAGCTGTACATATATAATTATATACAGAACATACCCAGGTTATACCACCATGCTCCATATCACTATATACAAGAAGATGTATAACTTATTTATTTATTTATTTTATTTATTTATTTAAGTTACTTATATAGCGCCAACATATTACGCAGCGCTGTACAGAGGTCCACTTTTTTTTTACTGTCCCCATTGGGGCTCACAATCTAAATTCCCTATGGGTATGTTTTTGGGGTGTGGGAGGAAACCGGAGTACCCGGAGGAAACCCACGCAAACACGGGGAGAACATACAAACTCCATGCAGATGTTGTCCTTGGTTGGATTTGAACCCAGGACCCCAGCGCTGCAAGGCAATAGTGCTTATACCAGCTGTACATATATAATTATATACAGAAGATACCCAGGTTATACCAGCATGCTCCATATCACTATATACAAGAAGATGTATAACTTATACCAACTGTACATATATAATTATATACAGAAGATACCAAGGTTATACCAGCATGCTCCATATCACTATATACAAGAAGATGTATAACTTATACCAGCTGTACATATATAATTATATACAGAAGATACCCAGGTTATACCAGCATGCTCCATATCACTATATACAAGAAGATGTATAACTTATACCAGCTGTACATATATCATTATATACAGTGGCGGATTATCATATGGGCGTTTCGGGCGGCCGCCCGGGGCCCGAGGCTCCCAGGGGGCCCATGGCAGCCCGAACCGCACATCATCTGCTAAATCTATTCAGCGCGCTAGCGCTGCTAAGTGCCGAAGATGAGGAGGAGCAGGGAATTGGCCGGGAAAGGGGTAGGACACGCCTCCCTGACAAGTGCGGGCCGCCGCCATTGAGTAACAGAACAGCGACGGACGGCTGTTCTGTTACTCCAAAGCAGCAGGAGGGAGAAGAGCCGGGCGGGCGGTCACCGGCGCTGAGGTCAGTATAGGCTTATCCTCCTGCCCAACTGGTTCCCGACCGCTGGCTGTATTTTTACGGCCAGCGGTCAGGGACGGGTCCTTAAAACCCGAGCCATAGACTTTCTACGGCTCGGGTTTTAACTTGCTGCCCGCGCGATCGGGCAGCTGAATGTCGGGTCTCCGGCTGTCAGTGACTGCCGGGGACCCTGAGGAGAAGATAGGAGCAGCTTTCGCTGCTTCTGTCTTCTCTGATCTCTTTTACACAGCGCTCAATGAACGCTGTGTATAGGAATAGAGACAGCAGCAGCGGCGCTGTCTCTATTCCTCCCGGTGATCATGTGACTGGTCACATGATCGCCGGGTGCCGTTAGTGGCAGACTGTTGCTGGGTCTTACTAGACCCAGCACAGCCCTATTAGTGACAATCGTCACTATGAGAGGGCTGATTTCCCCTGTAACTGGGGCTGCTGTGCAGCTCCAGTTACAGTGGAAAAGATGGTGTAAAACAAAGAAAAAAAATATATAAAGTTCCCCAAAGGTCTTTTTTGACCTTTGGGAGACAGACCATAGTAATAAAAAATAATAAAGTAAAGTGCAAAAAAAAATGTAATAATAAATACACATAAAATACCCACCCCAATAAAAACGTCGCCCTCCCCCCCCCCCCGCCAATCATTGTTGTAACGCTAGCGCTGACCCAATTACCCTAATATAGACATGTAATATATTAAAATTTACGGTAGACAATGACGATTACAAATAAAAGGTCTATTTTAGGGTAAAACTATGTTATTACCAAAAAAAAAAATAGCTGAAACGTAAAAAAGCTTATTTTTTTACTATTATTTTCAAACTTTATGAATAAAAATTCTAAAATAGCAAAAAAGGTGTGTATAAAAACGCTAAAAAAACGAAACCTGCATTATCTACGGAAAAAACGTCGCAAAAATCACGTCGGTTTTATTTTTTTTTAATAAAAATGTGTGTTTGGGGCAACTTTGTAATTACGTTTTATTAAAAAATATTTTAACTTTTTGAGATACAGCTGCTTTGTATCCTGTATCCGTCAGGTCAGCAGGACTGACGGGATCAGTGAAACGGGCCCTGCGCTAAATTATAATCTTAAATGTGATAGATTTGAGGTGGATCCTGCGTGTCACTGATCCTGTCAGTCCTGCTGACCTGACGGATACAGGATACAAAGCAGCCGTATCTCAAAAAGTAAAAATATTTTTTCATAAATCACACTGATACACACACATACACTATATATATATATATATATATATATATATATATATATATATATATATATATATATAATTATAATATAAAGTTTTTAAATGTGTACATAACCTTGTGGCACTATATACAAGGGGGAGCGCTGTGAGGCACTATATACAAGGGGGAGCGCTGTGAGGCACTATATACAAGAGTGAGCGCTGTGAGGTACTATATACAAGGAGGAGCGCTGGGAGGCACTATATACAAGTGGGAGCGCTGGGAGGCACTATATACAAGGGGGAGCGCTGTGAGGCACTATATACAAGGGGGAGCGCTGTGAGGCACTATATACAAGGGGGAGCGCTGTGTGGCACTATATACAAGGGGGAGAGCTGTGTGGCACTATATACAAGGGGGGCTGTGTAGTGCTATCCACAGTGGTATGTGTGTGGCGCTCTTTATAGGGGGGGGCTTTTTGGTGCTATTTACAAGAGGGGGAGGGCTGTGTGGCGCTCTCTACAGGGGGGCTGTACGGCACTATCTATAGGGGGCTGTGTGTAACGCTCTCTACGAGGGGGATGTGTGATATATAGAGGGGGCTGTGTATGGCGATATCTATGGGGGTGTGTAATATCTACAGGGGCTGTGTGTGGCACTATGTACAGGGGGCTGTGTGTATGTGGTGTTTTACAGTGTGTGGTATTATTATATTCAGGCACGCAGTGTTTGGTGCTATTATATTTAGGGGCACAGTATGTGGCACCATGATAACTTTATTTTCGTTTATAGGTGTGGAAATGTTGGAAAAGTGAGGAGACGTCTGAGTGGCAAATTCTGCAGAAATGAGTCATGGCCGGGAGAAGTCGTCATGAGCGCTGGACCGGATGGAGAAGAAAAGAGGAAAAAAACTACTAGAATCTGAGACGTCGTCACCTGTGAGTCACTAGATTTAAAGAGAATCTGTCACCTTTCCTGACATGTTTATTATAGGAATCCTTGTATTTAACAAAAAGTCTTTCTGCAGTCCAGGACTGATAGACAATTCCCCTTGTCAGGAGGTTGTGTCCCTGCACAGTGTGATACTCTCAGTATGTAGGGACACCGCGCTGTGACAAGGGAAATCGTAACACTGTTAATGCTTGCCCAAAAAGGTAGTGTTAAAAATAGTTACGGCGCGGCAGGGCGGCGGTGAGGAAGGGGGGCCCAAGTTTGGGTAACAGCCCAGGGCCCATGGTCTACTTAATCCGCCACTGATTATATACAGAAGATACCCAGGTTATACCAGCATGCTCCATATCACAATATACAAGAAGATTTATAACTTATACCAGCTGTACATATATAATTATATACAGAAGATACCCAGGTTATACCAGCATGCTCCATATCACTGTATACAAGAAGATGTATAACTTATACCAGCTGTACATATATAATTATATACAGAATATACCCAGGTTATACCAGCATGCTCCATATCACTATATACAGGAAGATGTATAACTTATACCAGCTGTACATATATCATTATATACAGAAGATACCCAGGTTATACCAGCATGCTCCATATCACAATATACAAGAAGATTTATAACTTATACCAGCTGTACATATATAATTATATACAGAATATACCCAGGTTATACCAGCATGCTCCATATCACTATATACAAAAAGATGTATAATTATACCAGCTGTACACATATAATTATATACAGAAGATACCCAGGTTATACCAGCATGCTCCATATCACTATATACAAGAAGATGTATAACTTATACCAGCTGTACATATAGATTTATATACAGAAGATACCCAGGTTATACCAACATGCTCCATATCACTATATACAAGAAGATGTATAACTTATACCAGCTGTACATATATAATTATATACAGAAGATACCCAGGTTATACCAGCATGCTCCATATCACTATATACAGGAAGATATATAACTTATACCAGCTGTACATATATCATTATATACAGAAGATACCCAGGTTATACCAGCATGCTCCATATCACTATATACAAGAAGATGTATAACTTATACCAGCTGTACATATATAATTATATACAGAAGATACCCAGGTTATACCAGCATGCTCCATATCACTATATACAAGAAGGTGTATAACTTATACCAGCTGTACATATATAATTATATACAGAAGATACCAAGGTTATACCAGCATGCTCCATATCACTATATACAAGAAGATGTATAACTTATACCAGCTGTACATATATAATTATATACAGAAGATACCCAGGTTATACCAGCATGCTCCATATCACTATATACAAGAAGATGTATAACTTATACCAGCTGTACATATATCATTATATACAGAAGATACCCAGGTTATACCAGCATGCTCCATATCACAATATACAAGAAGATTTATAACTTATACCAGCTGTACATATATAATTATATACAGAAGATACCCAGGTTATACCAGCATGCTCCATATCACTGTATACAAGAAGATGTATAACTTATACCAGCTGTACATATATAATTATATACAGAATATACCCAGGTTATACCAGCATGCTCCATATCACTATATACAGGAAGATGTATAACTTATACCAGCTGTACATATATCATTATATACAGAAGATACCCAGGTTATACCAGCATGCTCCATATCACAATATACAAGAAGATTTATAACTTATACCAGCTGTACATATATAATTATATACAGAATATACCCAGGTTATACCAGCATGCTCCATATCACTATATACAAAAAGATGTATAATTATACCAGCTGTACACATATAATTATATACAGAAGATACCCAGGTTATACCAGCATGCTCCATATCACTATATACAAGAAGATGTATAACTTATACCAGCTGTACATATAGATTTATATACAGAAGATACCCAGGTTATACCAACATGCTCCATATCACTATATACAAGAAGATGTATAACTTATACCAGCTGTACATATATAATTATATACAGAAGATACCCAGGTTATACCAGCATGCTCCATATCACTATATACAGGAAGATATATAACTTATACCAGCTGTACATATATCATTATATACAGAAGATACCCAGGTTATACCAGCATGCTCCATATCACTATATACAAGAAGATGTATAACTTATACCAGCTGTACATATATAATTATATACAGAAGATACCCAGGTTATACCAGCATGCTCCATATCACTATATACAAGAAGGTGTATAACTTAAACCAGCTGTACATATATAATTATATACAGAAGATACCCAGGTTATACCAGCATGCTCCATATCACTATATACAGGAAGATGTATAACTTATACCAGCTGTACATATATAATTATATACAGAAGGTACCCAGGTTATACCAGCATGCTCCATATCACTATATACAAGAAGATGTATAACTTATACCAGCTGTACATATATAATTATATACAGGAGATACCCAAGTTATACCAGCATGCTCCACATCGCTATATACAAGAAGATGTATAACTTATACCAGCTGTATATATATAATTATATACAGAAGATACCCAGGTTATGCCAGCACGCTCCATATCACTATATACAGGAAGATGTATAACTTATACCAGTTGTACATATAAAATTATATACAGAAGATACCCAGGTTATACCAGCATTCTCCATATCACTATATACAGGAAGATGTATAACTTATACCAGCTGTACATATATAATTATATACAGAAGATACCCAGGTAATACCAGCATGCTCCATATCACTATATACAAGAAGATGTATAACTTATACCAGCTGTACATATATAATTATATACAGAAGATACCCAGGTAATACCAGCATGCTCCATATCACTATATACAAGAAGATGTATAACTTATACCAGCTGTACATATATAATTATATACAGAAGATACCCAGGTTATACCAGCATGCTCTATATCACTATATACAAGAAGATGTATAAATTATACCTGCGGTACATATATAATTATATACAGAAGATACCCAGGTTATACCAGCATGCTCCATATCACTATATACAAGAAGATGTATAACGTATACCAGCTGTACATATATAATTATATACAGAAGATACCCAGGTTATACCAGCATGCTCCATATCACTATATACAAGAAGATGTAGAACTTATACCAGCTGTGTATATATATATAATTATATACAGAAGATACCCAGGTTATACCAGCATGCTCCATATCACTATATACAAGAAGAAGATGTATAACTTATTCCAGCTGTACATATATAATTATATACAGGAGATACCCAGGTTATACCAGCATGCTCCATATCACTATATACAAGAAGATGTATAACTTATACCAGCTGTACATATATAATTATATACAGGAGATACCCAGGTTATACCAGCATGCTCCATATCACTATATACAAGAAGATATATAACTTATACCAGCTGTAAATATATAATTATATACAGAAGATACCCAGGTTATACCAGCAAGCTCCATATCACTATATACAGGAAGATGTATAACTTATACCAGCTGTACATATATAATTATATACAGAAGATACCCAGGTTATACCAGCATGCTCCATATCACTATATACAAGAAGATGTATAACTTATACCAGCTGTACATATATAATTATATACAGGAGATATCCAGGCTATACCAGCATGCTCCGTATCACTATATACAAGAAGATGTATAACTTATACCAGCTGTACATATATAATTATATACTGAAGATACCCAGGTTATACCAGCAAGCTCCATATCACTATATACAGGAAGATGTATAACTTATACCAGCTGTACATATATAATTACATACAGAAGATACCCAGGTTATACCAGCATGCTCCATATCATTATATACAAGAAGATGTATAACTTATACCAGCTGTACATATATAATTATATACAGAGGATACCCAGGTTATACCACCATGCTCCATATCACTATATACAAGAAGATGTATAACTTATACCAGCTGTACATATATAATTATATACAGAAGATACCCAGGTTATACCAGCATGCTCCATATCACTATATACAAGAAGATGTATAACTTATACCAACTGTACATATATAATTATATACAGAAGATACCAAGGTTATACCAGCATGCTCCATATCACTATATACAAGAAGATGTATAACTTATACCAGCTGTACATATATAATTATATACAGAAGATACCCAGGTTATACCAGCATGCTCCATATCACTATATACAAGAAGATGTATAACTTATACCAGCTGTACATATATCATTATATACAGAAGATACCCAGGTTATACCAGCATGCTCCATATCACAATATACAAGAAGATTTATAACTTATACCAGCTGTACATATATAATTATATACAGAATATACCCAGGTTATACCAGCATGCTCCATATCACTATATACAGGAAGATGTATAACTTATACCAGCTGTACATATATCATTATATACAGAAGATACCCAGGTTATACCAGCATGCTCCATATCACAATATACAAGAAGATTTATAACTTATACCAGCTGTACATATATAATTATATACAGAATATACCCAGGTTATACCAGCATGCTCCATATCACTATATACAAGAAGATGTATAATTATACCAGCTGTACACATATAATTATATACAGAAGATACCCAGGTTATACCAGCATGCTCCATATCACTATATACAAGAAGATGTATAACTTATACCAGCTGTACATATAGATTTATATACAGAAGATACCCAGGTTATACCAACATGCTCCATATCACTATATACAAGAAGATGTATAACTTATACCAGCTGTACATATATAATTATATACAGAAGATACCCAGGTTATACCAGCATGCTCCATATCACTATATACAGGAAGATATATAACTTATACCAGCTGTACATATATCATTATATACAGAAGATACCCAGGTTATACCAGCATGCTCCATATCACTATATACAAGAAGATGTATAACTTATACCAGCTGTACATATATAATTATATACAGAAGATACCCAGGTTATACCAGCATGCTCCATATCACTATATACAAGAAGG